>NC_086103.1:91272402-91522272 GCF_963921235.1 Mobula hypostoma | reverse complement strand
TAATCCTCGACACCAGCACATTCCTCAATCACCCTTGACACCAGCACATTCCCCTATAACCCTCGACACCAGCACATTCCCCTGTCACCCTCGAAAATAGCACATTCCCCAATCAACCTCGATAACAGCACATTCCCCAATCACCCTCGACACCAGCATATTCCCCTGTCACACTCGACACCAGCACATTCTCCAATCACAATCGACCACCAGCCCATTCCCCAATCATCCTCGACACCAGCACATTCTCCTAGCCTCCCTCGACACCAGCAGATTCCCTAGTTACCCTTGAAACCAGCACATTACCCGATCTTCCTCGATAACAGCACATTCCCCAATCACCCTCGTGTCCAGCACATTGCACAATCATCCTCGACAACAGCACATTCCGCAATCACACTCAACACCAGCATATTCCCGAATCACCCTCGACAGCAGCACAGTCCCGAATCAACCACGACACAAGCACATTGTCCAATCATCCTCGACACCGGCACCTTCACCAAACACCCTCGACACCAGCACATTCCCCTAGCAACCTGACACTAGCAGATTCCAAAATCACGATCGACACAACCACATTCCCCAATAATCCTCGACACCAGCACATTCCTCAATCACCCTTGACACCAGCACATTCCCCTATAACCCTCGACACCAGCACATTCCCCTGTCACCCTCGACACCAGCACATTCCCCAATCAACCTCGATACCAGCACATTCCCCAATCACCCTCGAAAACAGCACATTCCCCAATCACCCTCGTATCCAGCACATTCCCCAATCATCCTCGACACCAGCACATTCCCCAATCACCCTCGACACCGGCACATTCCCCAATCACCCTCGACACAAGCACATTCCCCAATCATCCTCGACACCGGCACATTTCCCAATCATACACGACACCGGCACATTCCCCAATCACCCTCGCAACAAGCATGTTCCCCAATCACCCTCGTCACCAGCACATTCCCCTATCACCCTCGACTCCGTCAAATTTTGCAATCATCCTCGATACCGGCACATTCCCCAATGCACCCTTGACTCCAGCACAGTCCCCAACCACCCTCGACACCAGCACATTCCCCAATCTTCCTCGAAACCAGCACATTCCCCAATCACCCTCGTGACCAGCACATTCCCAAATCATCCTCGATACCAGCACCTTCCCCAAACACCCTCGACACCAGCACATTCCCCTGGCAACTTGACACCAGCAGATTCCAAAATCACGATCGACACAAGCAGATTCCCCAATAATCTTCGACACCAACACATTCCTCAATCACCCTGGACACCAGCACATTCCCCTACAACCCTCGACACCAGCACATTCCCCTGTCACCCTCAACACCAGCACATTCCTCAATCAACCTCGATACCAGCACATTCCCCAATCACCCTCGACACCAGCATATTCCCCAATCACTCTCGAGAGCAGCACATTCTCCAATCACAATCGACCACCAGCCCATTCCCCAATCATCCTCGTCACCAGCACATTCTCCTAGCACTCTCGACAACAGCACATTCCCCAATCATTCTCGACACCAGCACATTCCATAATCACCCTCAATGCCAGCACATTCCCGAATCACCCTCGACAAGAGCACATTCCCAAATCAACCTCGACAGAAGCACATTATCCAATCATCCTTGACACCGGCACATTCCCCTGTCACCCTCGACACCAGCATATTCGCCAATCACTCTCGACACCAGAACATTCTCCAATCACAATCGACCACCAGCCCATTCCCCAATCATCCTCAACACCAGCACATTCCCCTAGGATCCTCGACACCAGCAGATTCCCCAGTCACACTTGACAACAGCACATTATCCAATCATACTCGACACCGGCACATTCCCCAATAACCCTCGCCACAAGCATGTTCCCCAATCACCCTCGACACCAGCACATTCCCTAATCACACTCAACACCAGCACATTCCCCTGTCACCCTCGACACCAGCACATTTTGCAATCATCCTCGATACCGTCACATTCCCCAATGCACCATTGACACCAGCACAGTCCCCAACCACCCTCGACACCAGCACATTCCCCAATCAACCTCGATACCAGCACATACCACAATCACACTCTAAATCGGGTCATTCCCCAACATCTTCAACACCAGCACATTCCCCGATCACCCTTGACACCATCACATTCCCCTGCACACTCGACATCAGTACATTCTCTAGTCACCCTTTATCACCAGCACATTTCCAAATCTTCCTCGAAAACAGCACGATCCCTAATCACCCTCAACACCAGCACATTCCACTGTCACCCTCGACACCGCCAAATTTTGCAATTATCCTCGAAACCGGCACATTCCCCAAAGCACCTTTGACACCAGCACATACCCCAATCACCGTCCACCCCAGCACAGTCCCCAATCACCCTCAATACCAGCACATTCCCCAATCACCCTCGACACCAGCACATTCCCCAATCACCCTTGACACCTGCATATTCCCCAATCACCCTCGACAGCAGCACATTCCCCAATCATTCTCGACACCAGCACATTCCCCAATCACCCTCGACACCAGCACATTCCCCAATCACCCTCGACACCAGCACATTCCTCTATCACACTCGACTCCGCCAAATTTTGCAATCATCCTCGATACCGGCACATTCCCCAATGCACCCTTGACACCAGCACAGTCCCCAACCACCCTCGACACTAGCACATTCCCCAATCAACCTGGATACCAGCACATTCCCCAATCACCCTCGACATCGTGTCATTCCCCAACATCTTCAACACCAGCACATTCCCCAATCACCCTCGATACCATCACATTCCCCTGTCACACTCGACACCAGCACATTCCCTAGTCATCCTTTATCACCAGCACATCCCCAATCTTCCTCGAAACCAGCACATTCCCCAATCACCCTCGTGACCAGCACATTCGCCAATCACACTTGACACCAGCACATTCCCCAATCACCCTCGACAGCAGCACATTCCGAAATCAACCTCGATACCAGCACCTTCCCCAAACACCCTCGACACCAGCACATTCTCCTGGCACCCTTGACACCAGCAGATTCCAAAATCATGATCGACACAAGCACATTCCCCAATCATCCTCGACACCAGCACATTCCTCAATCACCCTTGACACCAGCACATTCCCCTATAACCCTCGACACCAGCACATTCCCCTGTCACCCTCGAAAATAGCACATTCCCCAATCAACCTCGATACCAGCACATTCCCCAATCACCCTCGACACCAGCATATTCCCCAATCACAATCGACCACCAGCCCATTCCCCAATCATCCTCGACACCAGCACATTCTCCTAGCCTCCCTCGACACCAGCAGATTCCCTAGTCACCCTTGAAACCAGCACATTACCCGATCTTCCTCGATAACAGCACATTCCCCAATCACCCTCGTGTCCAGCACATTGCACAATCATCCTCGACACCAGCACATTCCCCAATCATTCTCGACAACAGCACATTCCGCAATCACACTCGACACCAGCATATTCCCGAATCACCCTCGACAGCAGCACAGTCCCGAATCAACCACGACACAAGCACATTGTCCAATCATCCTCGACACCGGCACCTTCACCAAACACCCTCGACACCAGCACATTCCCCTAGCAACCTGACACCAGCACATTCCCCATCATCTCTCGACACAAGCACATTCCCCAATAATCCTCGACACCAGCACATTCCTCAATCACCCTTGACACCAGCACATTCCCCAATAACCCTCGAAACCAGCACATTCCCCTGTCACCCTCGACACCAGCACATTCCCCAATCAACCTCGATACCAGCACATTCCCCAATCACCCTCGAAACCAGCACATTCCCCAATCACCCTCGACACAAGCACATTCCCCAATCACCCTCGACACCAGCACATTCCCCAATCACCCTCGACACCGGCACATTCCCCAATCACCCTCGACACAAGCACATTATCCAATCATCCTCGACACCGGCACATTTCCCAATCATACACGACACCAGCACATTCCCCAATCACACTCGACACCAGCACATTCCCCTAGCAACTTGACACCAGCAGATTCCAAAATCACGATCGACACAACCACATTCCCCAATAATCCTCGACACCAGCACATTCCCCTGTCCCCCTCGACACCAGCACATTCCCCAACCACACTCGACACCAGCACATTCCCAAATCAACCTTGATACCAGCACATTCACCAAACACCCTCGACACCAGCACATTCCCCTAGCAACTTGACACAAGCACATTGTCCAATCATCCTCGACACCGGCACATTTCCCAATCACACTCGAAACCGGCACATTCCCCAATCATTCTGGACACCAGCACATTCCCCAATCACCCTCGACACCAGCACATTCCCAAATCACCCTCGACACCAGCACATTCCCCAATCACCCTCGACACCAGCACATTCCCCAATCACCCTCAACACCAGCACATTCCCCTATCACGATCGACACAAGCACATTCCCCAATAATCCTCGAAAACAGCACATTCCCCAATCACCCTCATGTCCAGCACATTCCACAATCATCCTCGACACCAGCACATTCCCCAATCACCCTCGACACCAGCACATTCCCCAATCATTCTCGACACCAGCACATTCCCCAATCACACTCGACACCAGCACATTCCCCAACATCGCCGACACCAGCACATTCCTCAATCACCCTCGACACCAGCACATTCCCAAATCAACCTCGATGCCAGCACCTTCCCCAAACACCCTCGACACCAGCACATTCCCAAATCAACCTCGATACCAGCACATTCCCCAATACCCCTCGTGTCCAGCACATTCCCCAATCATCCTCGACACCAGCACATTCCCCAATCATTCTCGACACCAGCCCATTCAGCAATCACCCAGGAAACCAGCCCATTCCTTTACTACCCTCTACACCAGCACATTCCGCAATCACACTCGACACCAGCACATTCCGCAATCACCCTCGAAACCAGCCCAATCCTTTACTAGCCTCTACACCAGCACATTCTCCAATCACACTCGACACCAGCACATTCCCCAACATCGCCGACACCAGCACATTCCCCAATAACCCTCGACACCAGCACATTCCCAAATCAACCACGATACCAGCACCTTCCCCAAACACCCTCGACACCAGCACATTCCCCAATCATCCTCGACACCAGCACATTCCCCAATCACCCTCGACACCAGCACATTCCCCAATAATCCTCGACAGCAGCACATTCCTCAATCACCCTTGACACCAGCACATTCCCCAATCACCCTCGCCACAAGCATGTTCCCGAATCACACTCGACACAAGCAAATTGTCCAATCACCCTCGACACCAGCATATTTCCCATTCATACTCGACACGGACACATTCCCCAATCACCCTCGCCACAAGCATGTTCCCCAATCACCCTCGACACCAGCACATTCCCTATCACCCTCGACTCCGCCAAATTCCCCAATCATTCTCGAAACTAGCACATTCCGCAATCACCCTCGAAACCAGCCCATTCCTTTACTAGCCTCTACACCAGCATATTCCCCAATCATCCTCGACACCAGCACATTCCCCAATCATCCTCGACACCAGCACATTCCCCAATCACCCTCGACACCAGCACATTCCCCAAGCAACTTGACACTAGCAGATTCCAAAATCACGATCGACACAAGCACATTCCCCAATAATCCTCGACACCAGCACATTCCTCAATCACCCTCGACACCAGCACATTCCCCAATCACCCTCGACACCAGCACATTCCCCTGTCACCCTCGACACCAGCACATTCCGCAATCAAACTCGATACAAGCACATTCCCCAATCACCCTCGACACCAGCACATTCCCCAATCATCCTCGACACCAGCACATTCCCCAATCACCCTCGACACCAGCACATTCCCCAATCACCCTCGACACCAGCACATTCCCCAATCACCCTCGACACCAGCACATTCCCCTAGCAACCTGACACTTGCAGATTCCAAAATCACGATCGACACAACCACATTCCCCAATAATCCTCGACACCAGCACATTCCTCAATCACCCTTGACACCAGCACATTCCCCAATCAACCTCGACACCAGCACATTCCCCAATCATTCTCGACACCAGCACATTCCCCAATCACCCTCGACACCAGCACATTGCCCAATCATACTCGACACCGGCACATTCCCCAATCACCCTCGCCACAAGCACATTCCCCAATCACCCTCGACACCAGCACATTCCCCTATCACCCTCGACTCAGCCAAATTCCCCAATCACCCTCGACACCAGCACATTCCCCAATAAACCTCGACACCAGCCCATTCCTTTACCTCTCTGTGCACCAGCACATTCCTCAATCACACACGACACCAGCACATTCCCCAACATGGCTGACACCAGCACATTCCCCAATCACCCTCGACACCAGCAAATTCCCCTAGCAACTTGACACTAGCAGATTCCAAAATCACGATCGACACAAGCAGATTCCCCAATAATCCTCGACACCAGCACATTCCCCTATCACCCTCGACACCAGCACATTCCCCTGTCACCCTCGACACCAGCACATTCCCCTGTCACCCTCGACACCAGCACATTCCTCAATCAAACTCGATACAAACACATTCCCCAATCACCCTCGACACCAGCACATTCCCCAATCATCCTCGACACCAGCATATTCCCCAATCACCCTCGACATCGGCACATTCCCCAATCAACCTCGATACCAGCACATACCCCAACTACCCTCCACCCCAGCACAGTCCCTAATCATCCTCAACACCAGCACATTCCCCAATCACCCTCGACACCAGCACATTCCCCAATCACCCTCGACACCAGCACATTCCCCAATCACCCTCGATACCATCACATTCCCCTGTCACACTCGACACCAGCACATTCTCTAGTCACCCTTTATCACCAGCACATTCCCCAATCTTCCTCGAAACCAGCACATTCCCCAATCACCCTCGACACCAGCACATTCCCCAATCACCCTCGACACCAGCACATTATCCAATCATCGTCGACACCAGCACATTCCCCTAGCAACTTGACACCAGCAGATTCCAAAATCACGATCGACACAACCACATTCCCCAATAATCCTCGACACCAGCACATTCCCCTGTCCCCCTCGACACCAGCACATTCCCCAACCACACTCGACACCAGCACATTCCCAAATCAACCTTGATACCAGCACATTCACCAAACACCCTCGACACCAGCACATTCCCCTAGCAACTTGACACAAGCACATTGTCCAATCATCCTCGACACCGGCACATTTCCCAATCACACTCGAAACCGGCACATTCCCCAATCATTCTGGACACCAGCACATTCCCCAATCACCCTCGACACCAGCACATTCCCAAATCAACCTCGATACCTGCACCTTCCCCAAAGACCCTCGACACCAGCACATTCCCCTAGCAACTTGACACCAGCAGATTCCAAAATCACGATCGACACAAGCACATTCCCCAATAATCCTCGAAAACAGCACATTCCCCAATCACCCTCATGTCCAGCACATTCCACAATCATCCTCGACACCAGCACATTCCCCAATCACCCTCGACACCAGCACATTCCCCAATCATTCTCGACACCAGCACATTCCCCAATCACACTCGACACCAGCACATTCCCCAACATCGCCGACACCAGCACATTCCTCAATCACCCTCGACACCAGCACATTCCCAAATCAACCTCGATGCCAGCACCTTCCCCAAACACCCTCGACACCAGCACATTCCCAAATCAACCTCGATACCAGCACATTCCCCAATACCCCTCGTGTCCAGCACATTCCCCAATCATCCTCGACACCAGCACATTCCCCAATCATTCTCGACACCAGCCCATTCAGCAATCACCCAGGAAACCAGCCCATTCCTTTACTACCCTCTACACCAGCACATTCCGCAATCACACTCGACACCAGCACATTCCGCAATCACCCTCGAAACCAGCCCAATCCTTTACTAGCCTCTACACCAGCACATTCTCCAATCACACTCGACACCAGCACATTCCCCAACATCGCCGACACCAGCACATTCCCCAATAACCCTCGACACCAGCACATTCCCAAATCAACCACGATACCAGCACCTTCCCCAAACACCCTCGACACCAGCACATTCCCCTGGCAACCTGACACTTGCAGATTCCAAAATCACGATCGACACAACCACATTCCCCAATAATCCTCGACAGCAGCACATTCCTCAATCACCCTTGACACCAGCACATTCCCCAATCACCCTCGCCACAAGCATGTTCCCGAATCACACTCGACACAAGCAAATTGTCCAATCACCCTCGACACCAGCATATTTCCCATTCATACTCGACACGGACACATTCCCCAATCACCCTCGCCACAAGCATGTTCCCCAATCACCCTCGACACCAGCACATTCCCTATCACCCTCGACTCCGCCAAATTCCCCAATCATTCTCGAAACTAGCACATTCCGCAATCACCCTCGAAACCAGCCCATTCCTTTACTAGCCTCTACACCAGCATATTCCCCAATCATACTCGACACCAGCACATTCCCCAACACCCTCGACACCAGCATATTCCCCAATCACCCTCGACACCAGCACAATTCCCCTAGCAACTTGACACTAGCAGATTCCAAAATCACGATCGACACAAGCACATTCCCCAATAATCCTCGACACCAGCACATTCCTCAATCACCCTTGACACCTGCACATTCCCCTGTCACCCTCGACACCAGCAAATTCCCCTGTCACCCTCAACACCAGCACATTCCTCAATCAAACTCGATACAAGCACATTCCCCAATCACCCTCGACACCAGCACATTCCCCAATCATCCTCGACACCAGCACATTCCCCAATAACCCTCGACACCAGCACATTCCCAAATCAACCACGATACCAGCACCTTCCCCAAACACCCTCGACACCAGCACATTCCCCTGGCAACCTGACACTTGCAGATTCCAAAATCACGATCGACACAACCACATTCCCCAATAATCCTCGACACCAGCACATTCCTCAATCACCCTTGACACCAGCACATTCCCCAATCACCCTCGCCACAAGCATGTTCCCGAATCACACTCGACACAAGCACATTGTCCAATCACCCTCGACACCAGCATATTTCCCATTCATACTCGACACGGACACATTCCCCAATCACCCTCGCCACAAGCATGTTCCCCAATCACCCTCGACACCAGCACATTCCCTATCACCCTCGACTCAGCCAAATTCCCCAATCATTCTCGAAACTAGCACATTCCGCAATCACCCTCGAAACCAGCCCATTCCTTTACTAGCCTCTACACCAGCATATTCCCCAATCATACTCGACACCAGCACATTCCCCAACATCGCCGACACCAGCACATTCCCCAATCACCCTCGACACCAGCAAATTCCCCTAGCAACTTGACACTAGCAGATTCCAAAATCACGATCGACACAAGCACATTCCCCAATAATCCTCGACAGCAGCACCTTCCTCAATCACCCTTGACACCAGCACATTCCCCTGTCACCCTCGACACCAGCAAATTCCCCTGTCACCCTCAACACCAGCACATTCCTCAATCAAACTCGATACAAGCACATTCCCCAATCACCCTCGACACCAGCACATTCCCCAATCATCCTCGACACCAGCATATTCCCCAATCACCCTCGACATCGGCACATTCCCCAATCAACCTCGATACCAGCACATACCCCAATTACCCTCCACCCCAGCACAGTCCCCAATCATCCTCAACACCAGCACATTCCCCAATCACCCTCGACACCAGCACATTCCCCAATCACCCTCGACACCAGCACATTCCCCAATCACCCTCGATACCATCACATGCCCCTGTCACACTCGACACCAGCACATTCTCTAGTCACCCTTTATCACCTGCACATTCCCCAATCTTCCTCGAAACCAGCACATTCCCCAATCACCCTCGCGACCAGCACATTCGCCAATCACCCTCGACACAAGCACATTATCCAATCATCGTCGACACCAGCACATTCCCCTATCACCCTCGACTCCGCCAAATTTTGCAATCATCCTCGACACCGGCTCATCCCCCAATCACCCTCGACAGCAGCATATTCCCCAATCACCCTCGACACCAGCATATTCCCCAATCACCCTCGACACCAGCACATTCCCCAATCACCCTCGACAGCAGCACATTCCCCAATCACCCTCGACACCAGCACATTCCCCAATCACCCTCGACACAAGCATGTTCCCCAATCACCCTCGACATCAGCACATTCCCCTATCACCCTCGACTCCGCCAAATTTTGCAATCATCCTCGACTCCGGCTCATCCCCCAATCACCCTCGACAGCAGCATATTCCCCAATCACCCTCGACACAAACACATTGTCCAATCATACTCGACACCAGCACATTCCTCAATCACCCTCGACACAAGCACATTATCCAATCATCCTCGACACCAGCATATTTCCCATTCATACTCGACACGGACACATTCCCCAATCACCCTCGCCACAAGCATGTTCCCCAATCACCCTCGACACCAGCACATTCCCCTATCACCCTCGACTCCGCCAAATTCCCCAATCATTCTCAAAACTAGCACATTCCCCAATCACACTCGACACCAGCACATTCCGCAATCACCCTCGAAACCAGCCCATTCCTTTACTAGCCTCTACACCAGCATATTCCACAATCACCCTCGACACCAGCACATTCCCCAATCACCCTCGACACCAGCACATTCCCCAATCACCCTCGACACAAGCACATTATCCAATCATCCTCGACACCGGCATATTTCCCATTCATACTCGACACAGACACATTCCCCAATCACCCTCGCCACAAGCATGTTCCCCAATCACCCTCGACATCAGCACATTCCCCTATCACCCTTGATTCTGCCAAATTCCCCAATCATTCTCGACACGAGCACATTTGCCAATCAAACTCGACACCAGCACATTCCGCAATCTCCCTCGAAACCAGCCCATTCCTTTACTAGCCTCTACACCAGCACATTCCCCAATCACACTCGACACCAGCACATTCCCCAACATCGCCGACACCAGCACATTCCCCAATCACCCTCGACACCAGCAAATTCCCTTGTCACCCTCGACATCGGGTCATTCCCCAACATCTTCAACACCAGCACATTCCCCTATCACCCTCGACACCATCATATTCCCCTGTCACACTCGACACCAGCACATTCTCTAGTCACTCTTTATCACCAGCACAGTCCCAAATCTTCATCGAAACCAGCACATTCCCCAATAATCCTCGACACCAGCACATTCTTCAATCACGCTTGACACCAGCACATTCCCCTATAACCCTCGACACCAGCACATTCCCCTGTCCTCCTCGGCACCAGCACATTCCCCAATCAACCTCGACACCAGCACATTCCCCAATCACCCTCGACACCAGCATATTCCCCAATCAGACTTGACACCAGCACATTCTCCAATCACAATCGACCACCAGCCCATTCCCCAATCATTCTCGACACCAGCACATTCGCCTAGCACCCTCAACACCAGCAGATTCCCCAATCACCCTCGACACCAGCACATTCCCCAATCACCCTCGACATCGGCACATTCCCCAATCACCCTCGACACCAGCACATTCCCCAATCACCCTCGACAGCAGCACATTCCCCAATCATTCTAGACACCAGCACATTCCCCAATCACCCTCGACACCAGCACATTCCCCAATCACCCTCGACACAAGCACATTGTCCAATCAACCTCGATACCAGCACATACCCCAATTACCCTCCACCCCAGCACAGTCCCCAATCATCCTCAACACCAGCACATTCCCCAATCACCCTCGACACCAGCATATTCCCCAATCACCCTCGACACCAGCATATTCCCCAATCACCCTCGACACAAGCACATTGTCCAATCATACTCGACACCAGCACATTCCCCAATCACCATCAACACCGGCATATTCCCCAATCACTTTGCACACAAGCACGATCCCTAATCACCCTCAACATCAGCACATTCCACTGTCACCCTCGACACCGCCAAACTTTGCAAATATCCCCGATACCGGCACGTTCCCCAAAGCACCTTTGACACCAGCACATACCCCAATCACCGTCCACCCCAGCACAGTCACCAATCACCCTCAATACCAGCACATTCCCCAGTCACCCTCGACACCAGCACATTCCCCAATCACCCTCGACACCAGCATATTCCCCAATCACCCTCGACAGCAGCACATTCCCCAATCATTCTAGACACCAGCACAGTCCCCAACCACCCTCGACACCAGCACATTCCCCAATCACCCTCGACACAAGCATATTCCCCAATCACCCTCGACAGCAGCACATTCCCCAATCACCCTCGACACCAGCATATTCCCCAATCACCCTCGACAGCAGCACATTCCCCAATCATTCTAGACACCAGCACTTTCCCCAATCACCCTCGACACCGGCACATTCTCCAATGCACCCTTGACACCAGCACAGTCCCCAACCACCCTCGACACTAGCACATTCCCCAATCAACCTGGATACCAGCACATTCCCCAATCACCCTCGATACCATCACATTCCCCTGTCACACTCGACACCAGCACATTCTCTAGTCACCCTTTATCACCAGCACATTCCCCAATCTTCCTCGAAACCAGCACATTCCCCAATCACCCTCGTGACCAGCACATTCGCCAATCACCCTCGACAGCAGCACATTCCTCCAATCACCCTCGACAGCAGCACATTCCCAAATCAACCTCGATACCAGCACCTTCCCCAAACACCCTCGACACCAGCACATTCCCCTGGCAACTTGACACCAGCAGATTCCAAAATCACGATCGACACCAGCACATTCCCCAATAATCCTCGACACCAGCAAATTCCTCAATCACCCTTGACACCAGCACATTCCCCTATAACCCTCGACACCAGCACATTCCCCTGTCACCCTCGAAACCAGCGCATTCCCTAATCAACCTCGATACCAGCACATTCCCCAATCACCCTCGACACCAGCATATTCTGCAATAACTCTCGACACCAGCACATTCTCCAATCACAATCGACCACCAGCCCATTCCCCAATCATCCTCGACACCAGCACATTCTCCTAGTACCCTCGACACCAGCAGATTCCCTGGTCACCCTTGATACCAGCACATTACCCGATCTTCCTCGAAAACAGCACATTCCCCAATCATTCTCGACACCAGCACATTGCACAATCATCCTCGACACCAGCACATTCCCCAATCACCCTCAACACCAGCACATTCCCGAATCACCCTCAACAGCAGCACAGTCCCGAATCAACCACGACACAAGCACATTGTCCAATCACCCTCGACACCAGCACATTCCCCAATCACACTCGACACCAGCACATTCCGCAATCACTCTCGAAACCAGCCCATTCCTTTACTAGCCTCTACACCAGCACATTCCCCAATCACACTCGACACAGGCACATTCCCCAACATCGCCGACAGCAGCACATTCCCAAATCAACCTTGATACCAGCACCTTCCCCAAACACCCTCGACACCAGCACATTGTCCAAGCATCCTCGACACCGGCACATTTCCCAATCACACTCGACACCGGCACATTCCCCAATCATTCTCGACACCAGCACATTCCCCAATCACCCTCGACACCAGCACATTCCAAAATCAACCTCGATACCAGCACCTTCCCCAAACACCCTCGACACCAGCACATTCCCCTAGCAACTTGACACCAGCAGATTCCAAAATCACGATCGACACAAGCACATTCCGCAATCACTCTCGAAACCAGCCCATTCCTTTACTAGCCTCTACACCAGCACATTCCCCAATCACACTCGACACAGGCACATTCCCCAACATCGCCGACAGCAGCACATTCCCCAATAATCCTCGAAAACAGCATATTCCTCAATCACCCTCGTGTCCAGCACATTCCACAATCATTCTCGACACCAGCACATTCCCCAATCACACTCGACACCAGCACATTCCCCAATTACCCTCGACACCAGCACATTCCCAAATCAAACTTGATGCCAGCACCTTCCCCAAACACCCTCGACACCAGCAAATTCCCAAATCAACCTCGATACCAGCACATTCCCCAATCACCCTCGTGTCCAGCACATTCGCCAATCACCCTCGACACAAGCACATTATCCAATCATCGTCGACACCAGCACATTCCCCTATCACCCTCGACTCCGCCAAATTTTGCAATCATCCTCGACACCGGCTCATCCCCCAATCACCCTTGACACCAGCATATTCCACAATCACCCTCGACACCAGCACATTCCCCAATCATCCTCGACACCAGCACATTCCCCAATCACCCTCAACACCAGCACATTCCCCAATCACCCTCGACACCAGCACATTCCCCAATCACCCTCGACACCAGCATATTCCCCAATCACCCTCGACACCAGCATATTCCACAATCACCCTCGACAGCAGCATATTCCCCAATCACCCTCGACACCAGCACATTCCACAATCACCCTCGACAGCAGCACATTCCCCAATCATTCTAGACACCAGCAGATTCTCCAATCACCCTCGACACCAGCATATTCCACAATCACCCTCAACACCAGCATATTCCCCAATCACCCTCGACACCAGCATATTCCCCAATCACCCTCGACAGCAGCACATTCCCCAATCATTCTAGACACCAGCACATTCCCCAATCACCCTCGACACCAGCACATTCCCCAATCACCCTCGCGACAAGCATGTTCCCCAATCACCCTCGACACCAGCACATTCCCCTATCACCCTCGACTCCGCCAAATTTTGCAATCATCCTCGACACCGGCTCATCCCCCAATCACCCTCGACACCAGCATATTCCCCAATCACCCTCGACACAAGCACATTGTCCAATCAACCTCGATACCAGCACATACCCCAATCACCCTCGACACCAGCACATTCCCCAATCATCCTCGACACCAGCACATTCCCCAATCACCCTCGACACCAGCACATTCCCCAATCACCATCAACACCGGCATATTCCCCAATCACTTTGGACACAAGCACGATCCCTAATCACCCTCAACACCAGCACATTCCACTGTCACCCTCGACACCGCCAAATTTTGCAATTATCCTCGAAACCGGCACATTCCCCAAAGCACCTTTGACACTAGCACATACCCCAATCACCATCCACCCCAGCACAGTCCCCAATCACCCTCAATACCAGCACATTCCCCAGTCACCCTCGACACCAGCACATTCCCCAATCACCCTCGACACCAGCATATTCCCCAATCACCCTCGACAGCAGCACATTCCCCAATCATTCTAGACACCAGCACAGTCCCCAACCACCCTCGACACTAGCACATTCCCCAATCACCCTCGACACAAGCATATTCCCCAATCACCCTCGACAGCAGCACATTCCCCAATCACCCTCGACACCAGCATATTCCCCAATCACCCTCGACAGCAGCACATTCCCCAATCATTCTACACACCAGCACTTTCCCCAATCACCCTCGACACCGGCACATTCTCCAATGCACCCTTGACACCAGCACAGTCCCCAACCACCCTCGACACTAGCACATTCCCCAATCAACCTGGATACCAGCACATTCCCCAATCACCCTCGATACCATCACATTCCCCTGTCACACTCGACACCAGCACATTCTCTAGTCACCCTTTATCACCAGCACATTCCCCAATCTTCCTCGAAACCAGCACATTCCCCAATCACCCTCGTGACCAGCACATTCGCCAATCACACTCGACACCAGCACATTCTCCAATCACCCTCGACAGCAGCACATTCCCAAATCAACCTCGATACCAGCACCTTCCCCAAACACCCTCGACACCAGCACATTCTCCTGGCAACTTGACACCAGCAGATTCCAAAATCACGATCGACACCAGCACATTCCCCAATAATCCTCGACACCAGCAAATTCCTCAATCACCCTTGACACCAGCACATTCCCCTATAACCCTCGACACCAGCACATTCCCCTGTCACCCTCGAAACCAGCGCATTCCCTAATCAACCTCGATACCAGCACATTCCCCAATCACCCTCGACACCAGCATATTCTGCAATAACTCTCGACACCAGCACATTCTCCAATCACAATCGACCACCAGCCCATTCCCCAATCATCCTCGACACCAGCACATTCTCCAAGTACCCTCGACACCAGCAGATTCCCTGGTCACCCTTGATACCAGCACATTACCCGATCTTCCTTGAAAACAGCACATTCCCCAATCATTCTCGACACCAGCACATTGCACAATCATCCTCGACACCAGCACATTCCCCAATCACCCTCAACACCAGCACATTCCTGAATCACCCTCGACACCAGCACATTCCCCAATCACACTCGACACCAGCACATTCCGCAATCACTCTCGAAACCAGCCCATTCCTTTACTAGCCTCTACACCAGCACATTCCCCAATCACACTCGACACAGGCACATTCCCCAACATCGCCGACAGCAGCACATTCCCAAATCAACCTTGATACCAGCACCTTCCCCAAACACCCTCGACACCAGCACATTATCCAAGCATCCTCGACACCGGCACATTTCCCAATCACACTCGACACCGGCACATTCCCCAATCATTCTCGACACCAGCACATTCCAAAATCAACCTCGATACCAGCACCTTCCCCAAACACCCTCGACACCAGCACATTCCCCTAGCAACTTGACACCAGCAGATTCCAAAATCACGATCGACACAAGCACATTCCCCAATAATCCTCGAAAACAGCACATTCCCCAATCACCCTCGTGTCCAGCACATTCCACAATCATTCTCGACACCAGCACATTCCCCAATCACACTCGACACCAGCACATTCCCCAATTACCCTCGACACCAGCACATTCCCAAATCAAACTTGATGCCAGCACCTTCCCCAAACACCCTCGACACCAGCACATTCCCAAATCAACCTCGATACCAGCACATTCCCCAATCACCCTCGTGTCCAGCACATTCACCAATCACCCTCGACACAAGCACATTATCCAATCATCGTCGACACCAGCACATTCCCCTATCACCCTCGACTCCGCCAAATTTTGCAATCATCCTCGACACCGGCTCATCCCCCAATCACCCTCGACACCAGCATATTCCCCAATCACCCTCGACACCAGCATATTCCACAATCACCCTCGACAGCAGCATATTCCCCAATCACCCTCAACACCAGCATATTCCCCAATCACCCTCGACACCAGCACATTCCCCAATCACCCTCGACACCAGCATATTCCACAATCACCCTCGACAGCAGCATATTCCACAATCACCCTCGACACCAGCATATTCCCCAATCACCCTCGACACCAGCATATTCCACAATCACCCTCGACAGCAGCACATTCCCCAATCATTCTAGACACCAGCAGATTCTCCAATCACCCTCGACACCAGCATATTCCCCAATCACCCTCGACAGCAGCACATTCCCAAATCAACCTCGATACCAGCACCTTCCCCAAACACCCTCGACACCAGCACATTCCCCTGGCAATTTGACACCAGCAGATTCCAAAATCACGATCGACACCAGCACATTCCCCAATAATCCTCGACACCAGCAAATTCCTCAATCACCCTTGACAGCAGCACATTCCCCTATAACCCTCGACACCAGCACATTCCCCTGTCACCATCGAAACCAGCGCATTCCCTAATCAACCTCGATACCAGCACATTCCCCAATCACCCTCGACACCAGCATATTCTGCAATAACTCTCGACACCAGCACATTCTCCAATCACAATCGACCACCAGCCCATTCCCCAATCATCCTCGACACCAGCACATTCCCAAATCAACCTCGATACCAGCACTTTCCCCAATCACCCTCGACACCGGCACATTCTCCAATGCACCCTTGACACCAGCACAGTCCCCAACCACCCTCGACACTAGCACATTCCCCAATCAACCTGGATACCAGCACATTCCCCAATCACCCTCGATACCATCACATTCCCCTGTCACACTCGACACCAGCACATTCTCTAGTCACCCTTTATCACCAGCACATTCCCCAATCTTCCTCGAAACCAGCACATTCCCCAATCACCCTCGTGACCAGCACATTCGCCAATCACACTCGACACCAGCACATTCTCCAATCACCCTTGACAGCAGCACATTCCCAAATCAACATCGATACCAGCACCTTCCCCAAACACCCTCGACACCAGCACATTCCCCTGGCAACTTGACACCAGCAGATTCCAAAATCACGATCGACACCAGCACATTCCCCAATAATCCTCGACACCAGCAAATTCCTCAATCACCCGTGACACCAGCACATTCCCCTATAACCCTCGACACCAGCACATTCCCCTGTCACCCTCGAAACCAGCGCATTCCCTAATCAACCTCGATACCAGCACATTCCCCAATCACCCTCGACACCAGCATATTCTGCAATAACTCTCGACACCAGCACATTCTCCAATCACAATCGACCACCAGCCCATTCCCCAATCATCCTCGACACCAGCACATTCTCCTAGTACCCTCGACACCAGCAGATTCCCTGGTCACCCTTGATACCAGCACATTACCCGATCTTCCTCGAAAACAGCACATTCCCCAATCATTCTCGACACCAGCACATTGCACAATCATCCTCGACACCAGCACATTCCCCAATCACCCTCAACACCAGCACATTCCCGAATCACCCTCGACAGCAGCACAGTCCCGAATCAACCACGACACAAGCACATTGTCCAATCACCCTCGACACCAGCACATTCCCCAATCACACTCGACACCAGCACATTCCGCAATCACTCTCGAAACCAGCCCATTCCTTTACTAGCCTCTACACCAGCACATTCCCCAATCACACTCGACACAGGCACATTCCCCAACATCGCCGACAGCAGCACATTCCCAAATCAACCTTGATACCAGCACCTTCCCCAAACACCCTCGACACCAGCACATTGTCCAAGCATCCTCGACACCGGCACATTTCCCAATCACACTCGACACCGGCACATTCCCCAATCATTCTCGACACCAGCACATTCCCCAATCACCCTCGACACCAGCACATTCCAAAATCAACCTCGATACCAGCACCTTCCCCAAACACCCTCGACACCAGCACATTCCCCTAGCAACTTGACACCAGCAGATTCCAAAATCACGATCGACACAAGCACATTCCCCAATAATCCTCGAAAACAGCACATTCCCCAATCACCCTCGTGTCCAGCACATTCCACAATCATTCTCGACACCAGCACATTCCCCAATCACACTCGACACCAGCACATTCCCCAATTACCCTCGACACCAGCACATTCCCAAATCAAACTTGATGCCAGCACCTTCCCCAAACACCCTCGACACCAGCACATTCCCAAATCAACCTCGATACCAGCACATTCCCCAATCACCCTCGTGTCCAGCACATTCGCCAATCACCCTCGACACAAGCACATTATCCAATCATCGTCGACACCAGCACATTCCCCTATCACCCTCGACTCCGCCAAATTTTGCAATCATCCTCGACACCGGCTCATCCCCCAATCACCCTCGACACCAGCATATTCCCCAATCACCCTCGACACCAGCATATTCCACAATCACCCTCGACAGCAGCATATTCCCCAATCACCCTCAACACCAGCATATTCCCCAATCACCCTCGACACCAGCATATTCCCCAATCACCCTCGACACCAGCATATTCCACAATCACCCTCGACAGCAGCATATTCCACAATCACCCTCGACACCAGCATATTCCCCAATCACCCTCGACACCAGCATATTCCACAATCACCCTCGACAGCAGCACATTCCCCAATCATTCTAGACACCAGCAGATTCTCCAATCACCCTCGACACCAGCATATTCCCCAATCACCCTCGACAGCAGCACATTCCCAAATCAACCTCGATACCAGCACCTTCCCCAAACACCCTCGACACCAGCACATTCCCCTGGCAATTTGACACCAGCAGATTCCAAAATCACGATCGACACCAGCACATTCCCCAATAATCCTCGACACCAGCAAATTCCTCAATCACCCTTGACAGCAGCACATTCCCCTATAACCCTCGACACCAGCACATTCCCCTGTCACCCTCGAAACCAGCGCATTCCCTAATCAACCTCGATACCAGCACATTCCCCAATCACCCTCGACACCAGCATATTCTGCAATAACTCTCGAAACCAGCACATTCTCCAATCACAATCGACCACCAGCCCATTCCCCAATCATCCTCGACACCAGCACATTCTCCTAGTACCCTCGACACCAGCAGATTCCCTGGTCACCCTTGATACCAGCACATTACCCGATCTTCCTCGAAAACAGCACATTCCCCAATCATTCTCGACACCAGCACATTGCACAATCATCCTCGACACCAGCACATTCCCCAATCACCCTCAACACCAGCACATTCCCGAATCACCCTCGACAGCAGCACAGTCCCGAATCAACCACGACACAAGCACATTGTCCAATCACCCTCGACACCAGCACATTCCCCAATCACACTCGACACCAGCACATTCCGCAATCACTCTCGAAACCAGCCCATTCCTTTACTAGCCTCTACACCAGCACATTCCCCAATCACACTCGACACAGGCACATTCCCCAACATCGCCGACAGCAGCACATTCCCAAATCAACCTTGATACCAGCACATTCCCCAAACACCCTCGACACCAGCACATTGTCCAAGCATCCTCGACACCGGCACATTTCCCAATCACACTCGACACCGGCACATTCCCCAATCATTCTCGACACCAGCACATTCCCCAATCACCCTCGACACCAGCACATTCCAAAATCAACCTCGATACCAGCACCTTCCCCAAACACCCTCGACACCAGCACATTCCCCTAGCAACTTGACACCAGCAGATTCCAAAATCACGATCGACACAAGCACATTCCCCAATAATCCTCGAAAAAAGCACATTCCCCAATCACCCTCGTGTCCAGCACATTCCACAATCATTCTCGACACCAGCACATTCCCCAATCACACTCGACACCAGCACATTCCCCAATCACCCTCGACACCAGCACATTCCCAAATCAAACTTGATGCCAGCACCTTCCCCAAACACCCTCGACACCAGCACATTCCCAAATCAACCTCGATACCAGCACATTCCCCAATCACCCTCGTGTCCAGCACATTCGCCAATCACCCTCGACACAAGCACATTATCCAATCATCGTCGACACCAGCACATTCCCCTATCACCCTCGACTCCGCCAAATTTTGCAATCATCCTCGACACCGGCTCATCCCCCAATCACCCTCGACACCAGCATATTCCCCAATCACCCTCGACACCAGCATATTCCCCAATCACCCTCGACAGCAGCATATTCCCCAATCATCCTCTACACCAGCACATTCACCAATCACCCACTACACCAGCACATTCCCCAATCACCCTCGACACCAGCATATTCCCCAATCACCCTCAACACCAGCACATTCCCCAATCACCCTCGACACCAGCATATTCCCCAATGACCCTCAACACCAGCATATTCCACAATCACACTCGACAGCAGCACATTCCCCAATCATTCTAGACACCAGCACATTGCCCAATCACCCTCGACACCAGCACATTCCCCAATCACCCTCGACACCAGCACATTCCCAAATCACCCTCGACACCAGCACATTCCCCAATCACCCTCGACACCAGCACATTCCCCTGGCAATTTGACACCAGCAGATTCCAAAATCACGATCGACACCAGCACATTCCCCAATAATCCTCGACACCAGCAAATTCCTCAATCACCCTTGACAGCAGCACATTCCCCTATAACCCTCGACACCAGCACATTCCCCTGTCACCCTCGAAACCAGCGCATTCCCTAATCAACCTCGATACCAGCACATTCCCCAATCACCCTCGACACCAGCATATTCGCCAATCACTCTCGACACCAGAACATTCTCCAATCACAATCGACCACCAGCCCATTCCCCAATCATCCTCGACACCAGCACATTCCCCAATCAACCTCGACACCAGCACTTTCCCCAATCACCCTCGACACCGGCACATTCTCCAATGCACCCTTGACACCAGCACAGTCCCCAACCACCCTCGACACTAGCACATTCCCCAATCAACCTGGATACCAGCACATTCCCCAATCACCCTCGATACCATCACATTCCCCTGTCACACTCGACACCAGCACATTCTCTAGTCACCCTTTATCACCAGCACATTCCCCAATCTTCCTCGAAACCAGCACATTCCCCAATCACCCTCGTGACCAGCACATTCGCCAATCACACTCGACACCAGCACATTCTCCAATCACCCTTGACAGCAGCACATTCCCAAATCAACATCGATACCAGCACCTTCCCCAAACACCCTCGACACCAGCACATTCCCCTGGCAACTTGACACCAGCAGATTCCAAAATCACGATCGACACCAGCACATTCCCCAATAATCCTCGACACCAGCAAATTCCTCAATCACCCGTGACACCAGCACATTCCCCTATAACCCTCGACACCAGCACATTCCCCTGTCACCCTCGAAACCAGCGCATTCCCTAATCAACCTCGATACCAGCACATTCCCCAATCACCCTCGACACCAGCATATTCTGCAATAACTCTCGACACCAGCACATTCTCCAATCACAATCGACCACCAGCCCATTCCCCAATCATCCTCGACACCAGCACATTCTCCTAGTACCCTCGACACCAGCAGATTCCCTGGTCACCCTTGATACCAGCACATTACCCGATCTTCCTCGAAAACAGCATATTCCCCAATCATTCTCGACACCAGCACATTGCACAATCATCCTCGACACCAGCATATTCCCCAATCACCCTCAACACCAGCACATTCCCGAATCACCCTCGACAGCAGCACAGTCCCGAATCAACCACGACACAAGCACATTGTCCAATCACCCTCGACACCAGCACATTCCCCAATCACACTCGACACCAGCACATTCCGCAATCACTCTCGAAACCAGCCCATTCCTTTACTAGCCTCTACACCAGCACATTCCCCAATCACACTCGACACAGGCACATTCCCCAACATCGCCGACAGCAGCACATTCCCAAATCAACCTTGATACCAGCACCTTCCCCAAACACCCTCGACACCAGCACATTGTCCAAGCATCCTCGACACCGGCACATTTCCCAATCACACTCGACACCGGCACATTCCCCAATCATTCTCGACACCAGCACATTCCCCAATCACCCTCGACACCAGCACATTCCAAAATCAACCTCGATACCAGCACCTTCCCCAAACACCCTCGACACCAGCACATTCCCCTAGCAACTTGACACCAGCAGATTCCAAAATCACGATCGACACAAGCACATTCCCCAATAATCCTCGAAAACAGCACATTCCCCAATCACCCTCGTGTCCAGCACATTCCACAATCATTCTCGACACCAGCACATTCCCCAATCACACTCGACAGCAGCACATTCCCCAATTACCCTCGACACCAGCACATTCCCAAATCAAACTTGATGCCAGCACCTTCCCCAAACACCCTCGACACCAGCACATTCCCAAATCAACCTCGATACCAGCACATTCCCCAATCACCCTCGTGTCCAGCACATTCCCCAATCACCCTCGACACAAGCACATTATCCAATCATCGTCGACACCAGCACATTCCCCTATCACCCTCGACTCCGCCAAATTTTCCAATCATCCTCGACACCTGCACATTCCCCAATCACCCTCGACACCAGCATATTCCCCAATCACCCTCGACACCAGCATATTCCACAATCACCCTCGACAGCAGCATATTCCCCAATCACCCTCGACACCAGCATATTCCCCAATCACCCTCGACACCAGCATATTCCCCAATCACCCTCGACACCAGCACATTCCCCAATCACCCTCGACACCAGCACATTCCACAATCACCCTCGACACCAGCGTATTCCCCAATCACCCTCGACACCAGCATATTCCACAATCACCCTCGACAGCAGCACATTCCCCAATCATTCTAGACACCAGCAGATTCTCCAATCACCCTCGACACCAGCATATTCCCCAATCACCCTCGACAGCAGCACATTCCCAAATCAACCTCGAAACCAGCACCTTCCCCAAAAACCCTCGACACCAGCACATTCTCCTGGCAACTTGACACCAGCAGATTCCAAAATCACGATCGACACCAGCACATTCCCCAATAATCCTCGACACCAGCAAATTCCTCAATCACCCTTGACAGCAGCACATTCCCCTATCACCCTCGACACCAGCACATTCCCCTGTCACCCTCGAAACCAGCGCATTCCCTAATCAACCTCGATACCAGCACATTCCCCAATCACCCTCGACACCAGCATATTCTGCAATAACTCTCGAAACCAGCACATTCTCCAATCACAATCGACCACCAGCCCATTCCCCAATCATCCTCGACACCAGCACATTCTCCTAGTACCCTCGACACCAGCAGATTCCCTGGTCACCCTTGACACCAGCACATTCCCCAATCTTCCTCGAAAACAGCACATTCCCCAATCATTCTCGACACCAGCACATTGCACAATCATTCTCGACACCAGCACATTCCGCAATCACCCTCAACACCAGCACATTCCCGAATCACCCTCGACAAGAGCACATTCCCAAATCAACCTCGACAGAAGCACATTATCCAATCATCCTCGACACCAGCACATTCCCCAATCACCCTCGACACCAGCACATTCCGCAATCACTCTCGAAACCAGCCCATTCCTTTACTAGCCTCTACACCAGCACATTCCCCAATCACACTCGACACAGGCACATTCCCCAACATCGCCGACAGCAGCACATTCCCAAATCAACCTTGATACCAGCACCTTCCCCAAACACCCTCGACACCAGCACATTGTCCAAGCATCCTCGACACCGGCACATTTCCCAATCACACTCGACACCAGCACATTCCCCAATCATCCTCGACACCAGCACATTCCCCAATCACCCTCGACACCAGCACATTCCAAAATCAACCTCGATACCAGCACCTTCCCCAAACACCCTCGACACCAGCACATTCCCCTAGCAACTTGACACCAGCAGATTCCAAAATCACGATCGACACAAGCACATTCCCCAATAATCCTCGAAAACAGCACATTCCCCAATCACCCTCGTGTCCAGCACATTCCACAATCATTCTCGACACCAGCACATTCCCCAATCACACTCGACACCAGCACATTCCCCAATCACCCTCGACACCAGCACATTCCCCAATCAAACTTGATGCCAGCACCTTCCCCAAACACCCTCGACACCAGCACATTCCCAAATCAACCTCGATACCAGCACATTCCCCAATCACCCTCGTGTCCAGCACATTCCCCAATCACCCTCGACACCAGCACATTCCCAAATCAACGTCGATACCAGCACCTTCCCCAATCACCCTCGACTCCGCCAAATTTTGCAATCATCCTCGACACCGGCTCATCCCCCAATCACCCTCGACACCAGCATATTCCCCAATCATCCTCGACACCAGCACATTCCCCAATCACCCTCGACAGCAGCACATTCCCCAATCACCCTCAACACCAGCGCATTCCCCAATCACCCTCGACACCAGCACATTCCCCAATCACCCTCGACACCAGCACATTCCCCAATCACCCTCGACACCAGCATATTCCCCAATCACCCTCGACACCAGCACATTCCCCAATCACCCTCGACACCAGCACATTCCCCAATCACCCTCGACAACAGCACATTCCCCAATCATTCTCGACACCAGCACATTCCGCAATCACCCTCAACACCAGCACATTCCCCAATCACCCTCGACAGCAGCACATTCCCAAATCAACCTCGATACCAGCACCTTCCCCAAACACCCTCGACACCAGCACATTCTCCTGGCAACTTGACACCAGCAGATTCCAAAATCACGATCGACACAAGCACATTCCCCAATAATCCTCGACACCAGCACATTCCTCAATCACCCTTGACACCAGCACATTCCCCTATAACCCTCGACACCAGCACATTCCCCTGTCACCCTCGACACCAGCACATTCCCCAATCAACCTCGATACCAGCACATTCCCCAATCACCCTCGACACCAGCATATTCTGCAATAACTCTCGACACCAGCACATTCTCCAATCACAATCGACCACCAGCCCATTCCCCAATCATCCTCGACACCAGCACATTCCCCTATCACCCTCGACACCAGCAGATTCCCTAGTCACCCTTGACACCAGCACATTACCCGATCTTCCTCGAAAACAGCACATTCCCCAATCATTCTCGACACCAGCACATTGCACAATCATCCTCGACACCAGCACATTCCCCAATCACCCTCAACACCAGCACATTCCCCAATCTCCCTTGACAGCATCACATTCTCAATCTCCCTCAACACCAGCACATTCCCCAATCACCCTCGACACCAGCACATTCCCCAATCAAACTCGACACCAGCACATTCCGCAATCACTCTCGAAACCAGCCCATTCCTTTACTAGCCTCTACACCAGCACATTCCCCAATCACACTCGACACAGGCACATTCCCCAACATCGCCGACAGCAGCACATTCCCAAATCAACCTTGATACCAGCACCTTCCCCAAACACCCTCGACACCAGCACATTGTCCAAGCATCCTCGACAACGGCACATTTCCCAATCACACTCGACACCGGCACATTCCCCAATCATTCTCGACACCAGCACATTCCCCAATCACCCTCGACACCAGCACATTCCAAAATCAACCTCGATACCAGCACCTTCCCCAAACACCCTCGACACCAGCACATTCCCCTAGCAACTTGACACCAGCAGATTCCAAAATCACGATCGACACAAGCACATTCCCCAATAATCCTCGAAAACAGCACATTCCCCAATCACCCTCGTGTCCAGCACATTCCACAATCATTCTCGACACCAGCACATTCCCCAATCACACTCGACACCAGCACATTCCCCAATTACCCTCGACACCAGCACATTCCCAAATCAAACTTGATGCCAGCACCTTCCCCAAACACCCTCGACACCAGCACATTCCCAAATCAACCTCGATACCAGCACATTCCCCTATCACCCTCGACTCCGCCAAATTTTGCAATCATCCTCGACACCGGCTCATCCCCCAATCACCCTCGACACCAGCATATTCCACAATCACCCTCGACAGCAGAATATTCCCCAATCACCCTCGACACCAGCATATTCCACAATCACCCTCGACACCAGCATATTCCACAATCACCCTCGACAGCAGCACATTCCCCAATCACCCTCGACACCAGCATATTCCCCAATCACCCTCGACAGCGGCATATTCTCCAATCACCCTCGACACCAGCACATTCCCCAATCACCCTCGCCACCGGCACATTCCCCTATCACCCTCGACTCCGCCAAATTCCCCAATCATTCTCAAAACTAGCACATTCCCCAATCACACTCGACACCAGCACATTCCGCAATCACCCTCGAAACCAGCCCATTCCTTTACTAGCCTCTACACCAGCATATTCCCCAATCACACTCAACACCAGCACATTCCCCAACATCGCCGACACCAGCACATTCCCCAATCACCCTCGACACAAGCACATTATCCAATCATCCTCGACACCGGCATATTTCCCATTCATATTCGACACGGACACATTCCCCAATCACCCTCGCCACAAGCATGTTCCCCAATCACCCTCGACACCAGCACATTCCCCTATCACCCTCGACTCCGCCAAATTCCCCAATCATTCTCAAAACTAGCACATTCCCCAATCACACTCGACACCAGCACATTCCGCAATCACCCTCGAAACCAGCCCATTCCGTTACTAGCCTCTACACCAGCATATTCCCCAATCACACTCAACACCAGCACATTTCCCCAACATCGCCGACACCAGCACATTCCCCAATCACCCTCGACACCAGCAAATTCCCTTGTCACCCTCGACATCGGGTCATTCCCCAACATCTTCAACACCAGCACATTCCCCTATCACCCTCGACACCATCATATTCCCCTGTCACACTCGACACCAGCACATTCTCTAGTCACTCTTTATCACCAGCACAGTCCCCAATCTTCATCGAAACCAGCACATTCCCCAATAATCCTCGACACCAGCACATTCTTCAATCACGCTTGACACCAGCACATTCCCCTATAACCCTCGACACCAGCACATTCCCCTGTCCTCCTCGGCACCAGCACATTCCCCAATCAACCTCGACACCAGCACATTCCCCAATCACCCTCGACACCAGCATATTCCCCAATCACACTCGACACCAGCACATTCTCCAATCACAATCGACCACCAGCCCATTCCCCAATCATTCTCGACACCAGCACATTCGCCTAGCACCCTCAACACCAGCAGATTCCCCAATCACCCTCGACACCAGCACATTCCCCAATCACCCTCGACACCAGCACATTCCCCAATCACCCTCGACACCAGCACATTCCCCAATCACCCTCGACACCAGCACATTCCCCAATCATTCTCGACACCAGCACATTCCCCAATCACCCTCGACACCAGCACATTCCCCAATCACCCTCGACACAAGCACATTCCCCAATCAACCTCGATACCAGCCCATACCCCAATTACCCTCCACTCCAGCACAGTCCCCAATCATCCTCAACACCAGCACATTTCCCAATCACCCTCGACACCAGCATATTCCCCAATCACCCTCGACACCAGCACATTCCCCAATCACCCTCGACACAAGCACATTGTCCAATCATACTCGACACCAGCACATTCCCCAATCACCCTCGACACCAGCACATTCCCCAATCACCATCAACACCGGCATATTCCCCAATCACTTTGGACACAAGCACGATCCCTAATCACCCTCAACACCAGCACATTCCACTGTCACCCTCGACACCGCCAAACTTTGCAAATATCCCCGATACCGGCACGTTGCCCAAAGCACCTTTGACACCAGCACATACCCCAATCACCCTCGACACCAGCACATTCCCCAATCACCCTCGACACCAGCACATTCCCCAATCACCCTCGACACCAGCACATTCCCCAATCACCCTCGACACCAGCATATTCCCCAATCACCCTCGACACCAGCACATTCCCCAATCATTCTCGACACCAGCACATTCCCCAATCACCCTCGACACCAGCACATTCCCCAATCATCCTCTACACCAGCACATTCCCCAATCACCCACTTCACCAGCACATTCCCCAATCACCCTCGACACAAGCATATTCCCCATATCACCCTCGACAGCAGCACATTCCCCAATCACCCTCGACACCAGCATATTCCCCAATCACCCTCGACACCAGCACATTCCCCAATCACCCTCGACACCAGCACATTCCCCAATCACCCTCGACACCAGCACATTCCCCAATCATTCTAGACACCAGCACTTTCCCCAATCACCCTCGACACCGGCACATTCTCCAATGCACCCTTGACACCAGCACAGTCCCCAACCACCCTCGACACCAGCACATTCCCCAATCAACCTCGACACCAGCACATTCCCCAATCACCCTCGACACCAGCACATTCCCCTGTCACACTCGACACCAGCACATTCCCCAATCACACTCGACCACCAGCACATTCCCCAATCATCCTCGACACCAGCACATTCCCCAATCACCCTCGACACCAGCACATTCCCCAATCACCCTCGACACCGGCACATTCCCCAATCACCCTCGACACCAGCACATTACCCAATCACCCTCGACACCAGCACATTCCCCAATCACCCTCGACACCAGCACATTCCCCAATCACCCTCGACACCAGCACATTCCCCAATCACCCTAGACACCAGCACATTCCCCAATCAACCTCGACACCAGCACATTCCCCAATCACCCTCGACACCAGCACATTCCCCAATCATCCTCGACACCAGCACATTCCCCAATCACCCTCGACACCAGCACATTCCCCAATCACCCTCGACACCAGCACATTCCCCAATCACCCTCGACACCAGCACATTCCCCAATCATCCTCGACACCAGCACATTCCCCAATCCCCCTCGACACCAGCACATTCCCCAATCACCATCAACACCGGCATATTCCCCAATCACTTTGGACACAAGCACGATCCCTAATCACCCTCAACACCAGCACATTCCACTGTCACCCTCGACACCGCCAAACTTTGCAAATATCCCCGATACCGGCACGTTGCCCAAAGCACCTTTGACACCAGCACATACCCCAATCACCGTCCACCCCAGCATAGTCACCAATCACCCTCAATACCAGCACATTCCCCAGTCACCCTCGACACCAGCACATTCCCCAATCACCCTCGACACCAGCACATTCCCCAATCACCCTCGACACCAGCACATTCCCCAATCATTCTCGACACCAGCACATTCCCCAATCACCCTCGACACCAGCACATTCCCCAATCACCCTCGACACCAGCACATTCCCCAATCACCCTCGACACCAGCACATTCCCCAATCACCCTCGACACCAGCACATTCCCCAATCACCCTCGACACCAGCACATTCCCCAATCACCCTCGACACCAGCACATTCCCCAATCACCCTCGACAGCAGCACATTCCCCAATCATTCTAGACACCAGCACATTGCCCAATCACCCTCGACACCAGCACATTCCTCAATCACCCTCGACACCAGCACAGTCCCCAACCACCCTCGACACTAGCACATTCCCCAATCAACCTGGATACCAGCACATTCCCCTATCACTCTCGACACCATCACATTCCCCTGTCACCTACGACACCAGCACATTCTCTATTCACTCTTTATCACCAGCACATTCCCCAATCTTCCTCGAAACCAGCACATTCCCCAATCACCCTCGTGACCAGCACATTCCCCAATCACCCTCGACACCAGCACATTCCCCAATCACCCTCGACACCGGCACATTCCCCAATCAACCTCGATACCAGCACATTCCCCAATCACCCTCGACACCAGCACATTCCCCTGGCAACTTGACACCAGCACATTCCCCAAAATCACGATCGACACCAGCACATTCCCCAATCATCCTCGACACCAGCACATTCCCCAATCACCCTCGACACCAGCACATTCCCCTATCACCCTCGACACCAGCACATTCCCCTGTCACCCTCGACACCAGCACATTCCCCAATCAACCTCGATACCAGCACATTCCCCTGTCACCCTCGACACCAGCACATTCGCCAATCACTCTCGACACCAGAACATTCTCCAATCACAATCGACCACCAGCCCATTCCCCAATCATCCTCGACACCAGCACATTCCCCAATCACCCTCGACACCAGCACATTCCCCAATCACCCTTGACACCAGCACATTCCCCAATCTTCCTCGACACCAGCACATTCCCCAATCACCCTCGACACCAGCACATTCCAAAATCAATCTCGATACCAGCACCTTCCCCAAACACCCTCGACACCAGCACATTCCCCTAGCAACTTGACACCAGCAGATTCCAAAATCACGATCAACACAAGCACATTCCCCAATAATCCTCGAAAACAGCACATTCCCCAATCACCCTCGTGTCCAGCACATTCCACAATCATTCTCGACACGAGCACATTCCCCAATCACACTCGACACCAGCATGTTCCCCAATCACCCTCGACACCAGCACATTCCCCAACCACGCTCGACACCGGCACATTCCCCAATCACCCTTGACACCAGCACATTCCCCAATCACCCTCGACACCAGCACATTCCCCAATCACCCTCGACACCAGCACATTCCCCAATCACCCTCGACACAAGCACATTGTCCAATCAACCTCGATACCAGCACATTCCCCAATCACCCTCGACACCAGCACATTCCCCGAGCAACTTGATACCAGCAGATTCCAAAATCACGATCGACACAACCACATTCCCCAATCATCCTCGACACCAGCACATTCCCCAATCACCCTCGACACCAGCACATTCCCCTATCACCCTCGACACCAGCACATTCCCCAATCACCCTCGACACCAGCACATTCCCCAATCACCCTCGACACCAGCACATTCCCCAATCATCCTCGACACCAGCACATTCCCCAATCACCCTCGACACCAGCACATTCCCTAATCACCCTCAACACCAGCACATTCCCCTGTCACCCTCGACACCAGCACATTCCCCTATCCCTCGACACCGTCAAATTTTGCAATCATCCTCGATACCGGCACATTCCCCAATGCACCCTTGACTCCAGCACAGTCCCCAACCACCCTCGACACCAGCACATTCCCCAATCTTCCTCGACACCAGCACATTCCCCAATCACCCTCGACACCAGCACATTCCCCAATCATCCTCGACACCAGCACATTCCCCAATCACCCTCGACACCAGCACATTCCCCAATCACCCTCGATACCAGCACATTCCCCAATCACCCTCGACACCAGCATATTCCCCAATCACCCTCGACACCAGCACATTCCCCAATCACCCTCGACACCAGCACATTCCCCAATCTACCTCGATACCAGCACATTCCCCAATCACCCTCGACACCAGCATATTCCCCAATCACCCTCGACACCAGCACATTCCCCTAGCAACTTGACACTAGCAGATTCCAAAATCACGATCGACACAAGCACATTCCCCAATAATCCTCGACACCAGCACCTTCCTCAATCACCCTTGACACCAGCACATTCCCCTGTCACCCTCGACACCTGCACATTCCGCAATCAAACTCGATACAAGCACATTCCCCAATCACGCTTGTGACCAGCACATTCGCCAATCACACTCGACACCAGCACATTCTCCAATCACCCTCGACAGCAGCACATTCCCAAATCAACCTCGACACCAGCACATTCCCCAATCACCCTCGACACCAGCACATTCCCCAATCAACTTGACACCAGCACATTCCCCAATCACCCTCGACACCAGCACATTCCCCAATCATCCTCGACACCAGCACATTCCCCAATCACCCTCGACACCAGCACATTCCCCTATCACCCTCGACACCAGCACATTCCCCAATCACCCTCGACACCAGCACATTCCCCAATCACCCTCGACAACAGCACATTCCCCAATCATTCTCGACACCAGCACATTCCGCAATCACCCTCAACACCAGCACATTCCCGAATCACCCTCGACAAGAGCACATTCCCAAATCAACCTCGACAGAAGCACATTACCCAATCATCCTTGACACCGGCACATTCCCCAATCACCCTCGACACCAGCACATTCCCCAATCATCCTCGACACCAGCACATTCCCCAATCACCCTCGACACCAGCACATTCCCCAATCACCCTCGACACCAGAACATTCTCCAATCACAATCGACCACCAGCCCATTCCCCAATCATCCTCGACACCAGCACATTCCCGTAGGATCCTCGACACCAGCAGATTCCTCAGTCACACTTGACAACAGCACATTATGCAATCATCCTCGACACCGGCACATTTCCTGATCATACTCGACACCAGCACATTCCCCAATCACCCTCGACACCAGCACATTCCCCAATCACCCTCGACACCAGCACATTCCCCAATCACACTCGACACCAGCACATTCCCCTATCACCCTCGACACCAGCACATTCCCCTATCACCCTCGACACCAGCACATTCCCCAATCATCCTTGACAACAGCACATTCCCCAATGCACCATTGACACCAGCACAGTCCCCAACCACCCTCGACACCAGCACATTCCCCAATCAACCTCGATACCAGCACATACCACAATCACACTCTAAATCGGGTCATTCCCCAACATCTTCAACACCAGCACATTCCCCGATCACCCTTGACACCATCACATTCCCCTGCACACTCAACACCAGTACATTCTCTAGTCACCCTTTATCACCAGCACAGTCCCCAATCACCCTCGACACCAGCACATTCCCCTATCACCCTCGACACCAGCACATTCCCCAATCATCCTCGACACCAGCACATTCCCCAATCATCCTCGACACCAGCACATTCCCCAATCACCCTCGACACCAGCACATTCCCCTATCACCCTCGACACCAGCACTTTCCCCTATCACCCTGGACACCAGCACATTAACCAATCACCCTCGACACCAGCACATTCCCCAATCACCCTCGTGACCACCACATTCCCCAATCATCCTCGACACCAGCACATTCCCCAATCACACTCGACACCAGAACTTTCCCCAATCACCCTGGACACCAGCACGTTCCCCTATCACCCTGGAAACCAGCACATTCACCAATCACCCTTGTCACCAGCACATTCCCCAATCATCCTCGACACCAGCACATTCCCCAATCACCCTCGATAACACCACATTCCCCAATCACCCTCGACACCAGCACATTCCCCTATCACCCTGGACACCAGCACATTCCCCAATCACCCTCGACACCAGCACATTCCCCAATCATCCTCGACACCAGCACATTCCTCAATCACCCTCGACACCAGCACATTCCCCTGTCACCCTCGACACCAGCACATTCCCCAATCACCCTCGACACCAGCACATTCCCCAATCACCCTCGACACCAGCACATTCCCCAATCACCCTCGACACCAGCACATTCCCCAATCACCCTCGACACCAGCACATTCCCCAATCAACCTCGACCACCAGCATATTCCCCAATCACCTTGGACACCAGCACATTCCCCAATCGCACTCGATACCAGCAGATTGCCCTGTCACCCTTGACACCAGCACATTCCCCAATCACCCTCGACACCAGCACATTCCCCAATCAGCCTCGACACCAGCACATTCCCCAATCATCCTCGACACCAGCACATTCCCCAATCACCCTCGACACCAGCACATTCCCCAATCACCCACAACACCAGCGCATTCCCCAATCTCCCTCGACACCAGCACATTCCCCAATCACCCTCGACACCAGCACATTCCCCAATCACCCTCGACACCAGCACATTCCCCAATCACCCTCGACACCAGCACATTCCCCAATCACCCTCGATACCAGCACATTCCCCAATCATCCTCGACACCAGCACATTCCCCAATCACCCTCGACACCAGCACATTCCCCAATCACCCTCGACACCAGCACATTCCCCAATCACCCTGGACACCAGCACATTCCCCTATCACCCTGGACACCAGCACATTCCCCAATCAACCTCGATACCAGCACATTCCCCAATCACCCTCGAAAACAGCACATTCCCCAATCACCCTCGTGTCCAGCACATTCCCCAATCATCCTCGACACCAGCACATTCCCTAATCATTCTCGACACCAGCACATTCCCCTATCACCCTCGACACCAGCACATTCCCCAATCACCCTCGACACAAGCACATTATCCAATCATCCTCGACTCCGGCACATTTCCCAATCATACACGACACCGGCACATTCCCCAATCACCCTCGCAACAAGCATGTTCCCCAATCACCCTCGTCACCAGCACATTCCCCTATCACCCTCGACTCCGTCAAATTTTGCAATCATCCTCGATACCGGCACATTCCCCAATGCACCCTTGACTCCAGCACAGTCCCCAACCACCCTTGACACCAGCACATTCCCCAATCTTCCTCGAAAACAGCACATTCCCCAATCACCCTCGTGACCAGCACATTCCCAAATCATCCTCGATACCAGCACCTTCCCCAAACACCCTCGACACCAGCACATTCCCGAATCACCCTCGACACCAGCACATTCCCCTATCACCCTCGACACCAGCACATTCCCCTATCACCCTCGACACCAGCACATTCCCCAATCGCCATCAACACCAGCACATAACCCAACCACCCTCTATACCAGCACATTCCCCAATCACCCTCGACACCAGCACATTCCCCTAGCAACTTGACACTAGCAGATTCCAAAATCACGATCGACACAAGCACATTCCCCAATCGTCCTCGACAGCAGCACTTTCCCCAACATCCTCGACTCCAGCATATTCCCCAATCACCCTCGACACCAGCACAATACAGAATCACCCTCAACACCAGCACATTCCCCGATCGCCCTCGACACCAGCACATTCCCCTATCATCTTTGACACCAGCACATTCCCCAATCACCCTTATCACCAGCACATTCCCCAATCATCCTCGACACCAGCACATTCCCCAATCACCCTCGATAACACCACATTCCCCAATCACCCTCGACACCTGCACATTCCGCAATCAAACTCGATACAAGCACATTCCCCAATCACGCTTGTGACCAGCACATTCGCCAATCATCCTCGACACCAGCACATTCCCCAATCACCCTCGACACCAGCACAGTCCCCAATCACCCTCGACACCAGCACATTCCCCAATCACCCTCGACACCAGCACATTCCCCAATCATCCTCGACACCAGCACATTCCCCAATCACCCTCGACACCAGCACATTCCCCAATCATCCTCAACACCAGCACATTCCCCAATCACCCTCGACACCAGCACATTCCCCTATCACCCTCGACACCAGCACATTCCCCATCACCCTCGACACCAGCACATTCCCAATCACCCTCGACACCAGCACATTCCCCAATCATCCTCGACACCAGCACATTCCAGAATCACCCTCGACAGCAGCACATTCCCCAATCACCCTCGACACCAGCACATTCCCCAATCTCCCTCGACACCAGCACATTCCCCAATCATCCTTGACACCGGCACATTCCCCAATCACCCTCGACACAAGCACATTATCCAATCATTCTCGACACTGGCACATTCCCCTATCATCCTCGACATCAGCACATTCCCCAATCACCCTGGACACCAGCACATTCCCCAATCACCATCGACACCAGCACATTCCCCTATCACCTCGACACCAGCACATTCCCCAATCTCCCTCGACACCAGCACATTCCCCTATCACCCTCGACACCAGCACATTCCCCAATCACCCTCGACACCAGCACATTCCCCAATCACCCTCGACACCAGCACATTCCCCAATCACCCTCGACACCAGCACATTCCCCAATCACCCTCGACACCAGCACATTCCCCAATCATCCTCGACACCAGCACATTCCCCAATCACCCTCGACACCAGCACATTCCCCTATCTCCCTCGACACCAGCACATTCCCCTATCACCCTCGACACCAGCAGATTCCCTAGTCACCCTTGACACCAGCACATTGCCCGATCTTCCTCGACACCAGCTCATTCAACAATCGCCCTCGATACCAGCACTTTCCCCAACATCCTCGAAACCAGCATATTCCCCAATCATCCTTGACACCAGCACATTCCCCAATCACCCTCGACACCAGCACATTCCCCAATCACCCTCGACACCAGCACATTCCCCTATAACCCTCGACACCAGCACATTCCCCAATCGCCCTCGACACCAGCATATTCCCCAATCACTCTCGACACCAGCACATTCTCCAATCATCCTCGACACCAGCACATTCCCCAATCACCCTCGACACCAGCACATTCCCCTATCACCCTCGACACCAGCACATTCCCCAATCACCCTCGACACCAGCACATTCCCCAATCACCCTCGACACCAGCACATTCCCCAATCACCCTCGACACCAGCACATTATCCAATCATCCTCGACACCAGCACATTCCCCAATCACCCTCGACACCAGCACATTCCACAATCACCCTCGACACCGGCACATTCCCCAATCACCCTCGACACCAGCACATTCCCTATCACCTGACACCAGCACATTCCCGATCACCCTCGAAAACAGCACATTCCCTAATCAGCCTCGACACCAGCACATTCCCCAATCATCCTCGACACCAGCAGATTCCCCAATCACCCTCGACACCAGCACATTCCCCAATCATCCTCGACACCAGCACATTCCCCAATCACCCTCGACACCAGCACATTCCCCAATCACCCTCGACACAAGCACGTTCCCCAATCACCCTCGACACCTGCACATTCCCCTGTCAACCTCGACACCAGCACATTCCCCTATCACCCTCGACACCGGCATATTCCCCAATCACTCTCGACAGAAGCACATTCTGCAATCATTCTCGACACCAGCACATTCCCTTATCACCCTCAACACCAGCACATTCCCCAATCACCCTCGACACCAGCACATTCCCTAGTCACCCTTTATCACCAGCACATTCCCCAATCTACCTCGACACCAGCACATTCCCCTGGCAACTTGACACCAGCAGATTCAAAATCACGATCGACACAAGCAGATTCCCCAATAATCCTCGACACCAGCACATTCCCCTATAACCCTCGACACCAGCACATTCCCCAATCACCCTCGACACCAGCACATTCCCCAATCACCCTCGACACCAGCACATTCCCCAATCAACCTCGACACCAGCACATTCCCCAATCACCCTCGACACCAGCACATTCCCCTCACCTGACACCAGCAATTCCCAAACTCGACACCGACACCAGCACATTCACCCAACATTCCTCGACACCAGCACATCACCTGACACAGCACATTCCCCACCCTCGACACCAGCACATTCCCAATCACCCTCGAACCAGCACATTCCCCAATCACCCTCGACACCAGCACATTCCCCAATCTACTCACACCAGCACATTCAGCACATTCCCGATCATCCTCGACACCAGCACATTCCCCAATCACCCTCGACACCAGCACATTCCCCAATCACCCTCGACACCAGCACATTCCCCAATCACCCTCGACACCAGCACATTCCCAATCACCTTGACACCAGCACATTCCCCAACTTCACCCTCGACACAAGCACATTCCAATCATCCTCGACACAGCACATTCCCCTATAACCCTCGACACCAGCACATTCCCCTGTCACCCTCGACACCAGCACATTCCCCAATCACCCTCGACACCAGCACATTCCCCAATCACCTCGACCACCAGCACATTCCACAATCATTCTGACACCAGACCCTCGACACCAGCACATTCCCCAATCACCCTTGACAGGAGCACATTCCCCAATCTCCTCGACACCAGCACATTCCCCAATCACCCTCGACACCAGCACATCTCATCCTCGAACAGCACACACACCAGCACATTCCCCAATCATCCTCGACACCAGCACATTCCCCAATCACCCTCGACACCAGCACATTCCCCTAGTCACCCTCGACACCAGCAGATTCCCTAGTCACCCTTGACACCAGCACATTACCCGATCTTCCTCGAAAACAGCACATTCCCCAATCACACTCGACACCGGCATATTCCCCAATCACCCTCGACACCAGCACACCATCATTCTGACACCAGCACTTCCCCAATCACCCTTGACACAAGCACATTATCCAATCATCCTCGACACGCACATTCCCCAATCACCCTCGACACCAGCACATTCCCCAATCACCCTCGACACCAGCACATTCCCCAATCACCCTCGACACCAGCACATTCCCCAATCACCCTCGACACCAGCCATTCCCCAATCATCCTCGACACCAGCACATTCCCCAATCACCCTCGACACCAGCAGATTCCCAATCACCCTCGACACCAGCACATTCCCCTATCCTCGACACCAGCACATTCCCCAATCACCCTCGACACCAGCACATTCCCCAATCACCCTCGACACAAGCACATTCCCCAATCATCCTCGACACCAGCACATTCCCCAATCACCCTCGACACCAGCACATTCCCCTATCACCCTCGACACCAGCAATTCCCCTAATCACCTCGACACCAGCACATTCCCAATCTCCTCGAACAGCACATTCCCCAATCACCCTCGACACCAGCACATTCCCCAATCATCTCGACACCAGCACATTCCCCAATCACCCTCGACACCAGCACATTCCCCAATCATCCTCGACACCAGCACATTCCCCAATCACCCTCGACACCAGCACATTCCCCAATCACCCTCGACACAAGCACATTCCCCAATCACCCTCGACACCAGCACATTCCCCTGTCACCCTCGACACCAGCACATTCCCCTATCACCCTCGACACCAGCACATTCCCCAATCACCTCGACACCAGCACATTCCCCAATCATTCCTCGACACCAGCACATTCCCCAATCACCCTCGACACCAGCACATTCCCCAATCACCCTCGACACCAGCACATTCCCCTATCACCCTCGACACCAGCACATTCCCCAATCACCTCGACACCAGCACATTCCCCATCACCCTCGACACCAGCACATTCCCCTATCACCCTCGACACCAGCACATTCCCCAATCATCCTCGACACCAGCACATTCCCCTATCACCCTCGACACCAGCACATTCCCCAATCACCCTCGATACCAGCACATTCCCCAATCACCCTCGACACCAGCACATTCCCCAATCACCCTCGACACCAGCACATTCCCCAATCACCCTCGACACCAGCATATTCCCCAATCACTCTCGACACCAGCACATTCCCAATCATTCTCGACACCAGCACATTCCCTTATCACCCTCAACACCAGCACATTCCCCTGTCACCCTAGACACCAGCACATTCTCTAGTCACCCTTCGACACCAGCACATTCCCCAATCTACCCTCGACACCAGCACATTCCCCTCAACTTGACACCAGCAGATTACAAAATCACGATCGACACCAGCACATTCCCCAATCATCCTCGACACTAGCACATTCCCCTATCACCCTCGACACCAGCACATTCCCCAATCATCCTCGACACCAGCACATTCCCCAATCACCCTCGACACCAGCACATTCCCCAATCACCCTCGACACCAGCACATTCCCCTATCACCCTCGACACAGCAACACTAGCAGATTCCAAAATCACGATCGACACAAGCACATTCCCCAATAATCCTCGACAGCAGCACCTTCCTCAATCACCCTTGACACCAGCACATTCCCCTGTCACCCTCGACACCAGCACATTCGCCAATCACTCTCGACACCAGAACATTCTCCAATCACAATCGACCACCAGCCCATTCCCCAATCATCCTCGACACCAGCACATTCCCCTATAACCCTCGACATCAGCACATTCCCCTGTCACCCTCGACACCAGCATATTCGCCAATCACTCTGGACACCAGAACATTCTCCAATCACAATCGACCACCAGCCCATTCCCCAATCATCCTCGACACCAGCACATTCCCCAATCACCCTTGACACCAGCACATTCCCCTATATGCCTCGAAACCAGCACATTCGCCAATCTACCTCGATACCAGCACATTCCCCAATCACCCTCGACACCAGCACATTCCCCAATCATTCTTGACACCAGCACATTCCGCAATCACCCTCAACACCAGCACATTCCCCAATCACCCTCGACACCAGCACATTCCCCAATCAACCTCGACAGAAGCACATTCCCCAATCACCCTCGACTCCAGCATATTCCCCAATCACCCTCAACACCAGCAAATTCCCCAACATTCTCGACACCGGCACATTCGACAATAACCCTCGACATCAGCACATTCCCCTGTCACCCTCGACACCAGCACATTCGCCAATCACACTCGACACCAGCACATTCTCCAATCACCCTCGACACCAGCACATTCCCCAATCACCCTCGACACCAGCACATTCCCCAATCACCCTCGACACCAGCACATTCCCCTATCACCCTCGACACCAGCACATTCCCCAATCACCCTCGACACCAGCACATTCCCCAATCATCCTCGACACCAGCACATTCCCCAATCACCCTCGACACCAGCGCATTCCCCAATCACCCTCGACACCAGCACATTCACCAATCATCCTCGACACCAGCACATTCCCCAATCACCCTCGACACCAGCACATTCCCCAATCACCCTCGACACCAGCACATTCCCCAATCACCCTCGACACCAGCACATTCCCCAATCACCCTCGACACCAGCACATTCCCCAATCACCCTCGACACCAGCACATTCCCCAATCATCCTCGACACCAGCACATTCCCCTATCACCCTCGACACCAGCACATTCCCCTGTCACCCTCGACACCAGCACATTCCCCAATCACCCTCGACACCAGCACATTCTCCAATCACACTCGACCACTAGCCCATTCCCCAATCATCCTCGACATCAGCACATTCCCCTATCACCCTCGACACCAGCACATTCACCAATCACACTCGACACCAGCTAATTCCCCAATCATCCTCGACACCAGCACATTACAGAATCACCCTCGACACCAGCACATTCCCCAATCACCCTCGACACCAGCACATTCCCCAATCACCCTCGACACCAGCACATTCCCCAATCACCCTCGACACCAGCACATTCCCCTCTCACCCTCGACACCAGCACATTCCCCAATCATCCTCGACACCAGCACATTCCCCAATGCATCCATCGACACCAGCACATTCCCCAATCACCCTCGACACCAGCACATTCCCCAATCACCCTCGATACCAGCACATTCCCCAATCACCCTCGACACCAGCACATTCCCCAATCATCCTCGACACCAGCACATTCCCCAATCACCCTCGACACCAGCACATTCCCCAACACCCTCGACACCAGCACATTCCCCAATCACCCTCGACACCAGCACATTCCCCAATCACCCTCGACACCAGCACATTCCCCAATCATCTCGACACCAGCACATTCCCCAATCACCCTCGACACCAGCACATTCCCCTATCACCCTCGACACCAGCACATTCCCCAATCACCCTCGACACCAGCACATTCCCCAATCACCCTCGAAAACAGCACATTCCCCAATCACCCTCGTGTCCAGCACATTCCCCAATCATCCTCGACACCAGCACATTCCCCAATCACACTCGACACCGGCATATTCCCCAATCACCATCAATAACAGCACATTCCCCAATCACCCTCGACACCAGCACATTCCCGATTCACCCTCGACACAAGCACATTGTCCAATCATCCTCGACACCGGCACATTCCCCAATCACCGTCGATACCAGCACCTTCCTCAAACACCCTCGACACCAGCACATTCCCCTAGCCACTTGACACCAGCAGATTCCAAAATGCCGATCGACACAAGCACGTTCCCCAATCTTCCTCGAAACCAGCACATTCCCCAATCACCCTTGACACCAGCACATTCCCCTATCACCCTCGACACCAGCACATTCCCCAATCACCCTCGACACCAGCACATTCCCCAATCACCCTCGATACCAGCACATTCCCCAATCACCCTCGACACCAGCACATTCCCCAATCACTCTCGACACCAGCACATTCTCCAATCACAATCGACCACCACCCATTCCCCAATCATCCTCGACACCAGCAGATTCCCTAGTCACCCTTGACACCAGCACATTACCCGATCTTCCTCGAAAACAGTGCATTCCCCAATCACCCTCGTGTCCAGTTCATTCCCCAATCATCCTCGACACCAGCACATTCCCCAATCACCCTCGACACCAGCACATTCCTGAATCACCCTCGACAACAGCACATTCCCTAATCACCCTCGACACCAGCACATTCCCCAATCACCCTCGACACCAGCACATTCCCCAATCACCCTCGACACCAGCACATTCCCCAATCATCCTCGACACCAGCACATTCCCCAATCACCATCGACACCAGCACATTATCCAATCATCCTTGACACTGGCACATTCCCCAATCATACTCGACACAAGTACGTTCCCCAATCACCCTCGAAACCAGCACATTCCCCAATCACCCTCGAAACCAGCACATTCCCCAATCACCCTCGTGACCAGCACATTCCCCAATCACCCTCGACACCAGCACATTCCCCGTCACCCTCGACACCAGCACATTCCCCTATCACCCTCGACACCAGCACATTCCCCAATATCACCCTCGACACCAGCACATTCCCCAATCACCCTCGACACCAGCACATTCCCCAATCACAATCGACACCAGCCCATTCCCCAATCACCCTCGACACCAGCACATTCCCCTAGCACCCTCGACACCAGCAGATTCCCTAGTCACCCTTGACACCAGCACATTACCCGATCTTCCTCGAAAACAGCACATTCCCCAATCACCCTCGACAGCAGCACATTCCCGAATCAACCTCGACACAAGCACATTGTCCAATCATCCTCGACACCAGCACATTCCCCAATCACCCTCGACACCAGCACATTCCCCAATCACCCTCGACACCAGCACATTCCCCAATCACCCTCGACACCAGCACATTCCCCTATCACCCTCGACACCAGCACATTCCCCAATCACCCTCGACACCAGCACATTCCCCAATCACCCTCGACACCAGCACATTCCCCAATCTTCCTCGACACCAGCACATTCACCAATCACCCTTGACACCAGCACATTCCCCAATCACCCTCGACACCAGCACATTCCCCAATCACCCTCGACACCAGCACATTCCCCAATCACCCTCGACACCAGCACATTCCCCAATCACCCTCGACACCAGCACATTCCCCAATCACCCTCGACACCAGCACATTCCCCAATCACCCTCGACACCAGCACATTCCCCAATCACCCTCGACAAGAGCACATTCCCCAATCACCCTCGACACAAGCACATTATCCAATCATCCTCGACACTGGCACATTCCCCTATCACCCTCGACACCAGCACATTCCCCAATCACCCTCGACACCAGCACATTCCCCAATCACCCTCGACACCAGCACATTCCCCAATCATCCTCGACACCAGCACATTCCCCAATCACCCTCGACACCAGCACATTCCCCAATCACCCTCGACACCAGCACATTCCCCAATCACCCTCGACACCAGCACATTCCCCAATCACCCTCGACACCAGCACATTCCCCAATCATCCTCGACACCAGCACATTCCCCTATCACCCTCGACACCAGCACATTGCCCAATCGCCCTCGACACCAGCACATTCCCCAATCATCCTCGACACCAGCACATTCCCCAATCACCCTCGACACCAGCACATTCCCCAATCACCCTCGACACCAGCACATTCCCCAATCACCCTCGACACCAGCACATTCCCCAATCACCCTCGACACCAGCACATTCCCCAATCACCCTCGACACCAGCACATTCCCCAATCACCCTCGACACCAGCACATTCCCCTGTCACTCTCGACACCAGCACATTCCCCAATCAACCTCGACACCAGCACATTCCCCTATCACTCTCGACACCAGCACATTCGCCAATCACCCTCGACACCAGCACATTCCCCAATCACCCTCGACACCAGCACATTCCCCTATCACCCTCGACACCAGCACATTCCCCAATCACCCTCGACACCAGCACATTCCCCAATCACCCTCGACACCAGCACATTCCCCAATCACCCTCGACACCAGCACATTCCCCAATCATCCTCGACACCGGCACATTCCCCAATCACACTCGACACCAGCACATTCCCCAATCACCCTCGACACCAGCACATTCCCCAATCACCCTCGACACCAGCACATTCCCCAATCACCCTCGACACCAGCACATTCCCCAATCATCCTCGACACCAGCACATTCCCCAATCTCCCTCGACACCAGCACATTCCCCAATCACCCTCAACACCAGCGCATTCCCCAATCTCCCTCGACACCAGCACATTCCCCAATCACCTCGACACCAGCACATTCCCCAATCATCCTCGACACCAGCACATTCCCCAATCACCCTCGACACCAGCACTTTCCCCTATCACCCTCGAGACCAGCACATTCCCCTGTCACCCTCGAGACCAGCACATTCCCCAATCAACCTCGATACCAGCACATTCCCCAATCACCCTCGACACCAGCATATTCCCCAATCACTCTCGACACCAGCACATTCTCCAATCACAATCGACCACCACCCATTCCCCAATCATCCTCGACACCAGCAGATTCCCTAGTCACCCTTGACACCAGCACATTACCCGATCTTTCTCGAAAACAGCGCATTCCCCAATCACCCTCGTGTCCAGTTCATTCCCCAATCATACTCGACACCAGCACATTCCCCAATCACACTCGACACCGGCATATTCCCCAATCACCATCAATAATAGCACATTCCCCAATCACCCTCGACACCATCACATGCCCCAATCACCCCCGACACCAGCACATTCCCGAATCACCCTCGACACAAGCACATTGTCCAATCATCCTCGACACCGGCACATTCCCCAATCACCATCGACACCAGCACATTATCCAATCATCCTTGACACTGGCACATTCCCCGATCATACTCGACACAAGTACGTTCCCCAATCACCCTCGAAACCAGCACATTCCCCAATCATCCTCGACACAAGCACGTTCCCCAATCACCCTCGAAACCAGCACATTCCCCAATCACCCTCGAAACCAGCACATTCCCCAATCACCCTCGTGACCAGCACATTCCCCAATCATCCTCGACACCAGCACATTCCACTAAAACCCTCGACACCAGCACATTCCCCTATCACCCTCGACACCAGCACATTCCCCAATCACCCTCGACACCAGCACATTCCCCAATCACCCTCGACACCAGCACATTCCCCAATCACCCTCGACACCAGCATATTCTCCAATCACAATCGACCACCAGCCCATTCCCCAATCATCCAAGACACCAGCAAATTCCCCTAGCACCCTCGACACCAGCAGATTCCCTAGTCACCCTTGACAGGAGCCCATTACCCGATCTTCCTCAAAAACCGCACATTCCCCAATCACACTCGACACCGGCATATTCCCCAATCATTCTCGACACAAGCACATTGTCCAATCACCCTCGACACCGACACATTCCCCAATCACCCTCGACACCAGCACATTGTCCAATCATCCTCGACACTGGCACATTCCCCAATCACCATCGACACCAGCACATTATCCAATCATCCTTGACACTGGCACATTCCCCGATCATACTCGACACAAGTACGTTCCCCAATCACCCTCGAAACCAGCACATTCCCCAATCATCCTCGACACAAGCACGTTCCCCAATCACCCTCGAAACCAGCACATTCCCCAATCACCCTCGAAACCAGCACATTCCCCAATCACCCTCGTGACCAGCACATTCCCCAATCATCCTCGACACCAGCACATTCCACTAAAACCCTCGACACCAGCACATTCCCCTATAACCCTCGACACGAGCACATTCCCCTGACACCCTCGACACCAGCACATTCCCCAATCAACCTCGATACCAGCACATTCCCCAATCACCCTCGACACCAGCATATTCTCCAATCACAATCGACCACCAGCCCATTCCCCAATCATCCAAGACACCAGCAAATTCCCCTAGCACCCTCGACACCAGCAGATTCCCTAGTCACCCTTGACAGGAGCCCATTACCCGATCTTCCTCAAAAACCGCACATTCCCCAATCACACTCGACACCGGCATATTCCCCAATCATTCTCGACACAAGCACATTGTCCAATCACCCTCGACACCAACACATTCCCCAATCACCCTCGACACCAGCACATTCCCCTAGCACCCTCGACACCAGCAGATTCCCTAGTCACGCTTGACACCAGCACATTACCCGATCTTCCTCGAAAACAGCACATTCCCCAATCACACTCGACACCGGCATATTCCCCAATCACCCTCGACACCAGCACATTACCCTATCATTCTCGACACCAGCACTTTCCCCAATCACCCTTGACACAAGCACATTATCCAATCATCCTCGACACTGGCACATTCCCCTATCACCCTCGACACCAGCACATTCCCCAATCACCCTCGACACCAGCATATTCCCCAATCACTCTCGACACCAGCACATTCTCCAATCACAATCGACCACCACCCATTCCCCAATCATCCTCGACACCAGCAGATTCCCTAGTCACCCTTGACACCAGCACATTACCCGATCTTCCTCGAAACCAGCACATTCCCCAATCACCCTCGTGTCCAGCACATTCCCCAATCATCCTCGACACCAGCACATTCCCCAATCACACTCGACACCAGCACATTCCCCAATCACCCTCGACACCAGCACATTCCCCAATCACCCTCGACACCAGCACATTCCCCAATCACCCTCGACACCAGCACATTCCCCAATCACCCTCGACACCAGCACATTCCCCAATCACCCTCGACACCAGCACATTCCCCTATCATTCTCGACACCAGCACATTCCCCAATCACCCTCGACACCAGCACATTCCCCAATCACCCTCGACACCAGCACATTCCCCAATCACCCTCGACACCAGCACATTCCCCAATCACCCTCGACACCAGCACATTCCCCTATCACCCTCGACACAAGCACATTCCCCAATCACTCTCGACAGAAGCACATTCTGCAATCATTCTCCACACCAGCACATTCCCTTATCACCCTCAACACCAGCACATTCCCCTGTCACCCTAGAAACCAGCACATTCTCTAGTCACCCTTTATCACCAGCACAGTCCCCAATCTACCTCGAAATCAGCACATTCCCCAATCACCCTCGTGACCAGCACATTCCCCAATCATCCTCGACACCAGCACATTCCCCAATCAATCTCGACACCAGCCCATTCCCTAATCAATCTCGACATCAGCCCATTCCGCAATCACCCTCGAAACCAGCCCATTCATTTACGACCCTCTACACCAGCACATTCCCCAATCACCCTCGACACCAGCACATTCCCCAATCAACCTCGACACCAGCACCTTCCCCAAACACCCTTGACACCAGCACATTCCCCTGGCACCCACGACACCAGCGCATTCCCCAATCTCCCTCGACACCAGCACATTCCCCAATCACCCTCGACACCAGCACATTCCCCAATCACCCTCGACACCAGCACATTCCCCAATCACACTCGACACCAGCACATTCCCCAATCACCCTCGACACCAGCACATTCCCCAATCACCCTCGACACCAGCATGTCCCCCAATCACCCTCGACACCAGCAGATTCCCCAATCATCCTCGACACCAGCACATTCCACAATCATCATCAACACCAGCACATTCCCCTATCACCCTCGACACCAGCAGATTCACTATTCACCCTTGACACCAGCACATTACCCGATCTTCCTCGAAAACAGCACATTCCCCAATCACCCTCGACACCAGCACATTCCCCAATCATCCTCGACACCAGCACATTCCCCAATCACCCTCGACACCAGCACATTCCCCAATCACCCTCGACACCAGCATATTCCCCAATCACCCTCGACACCAGCACATTCCCCAATCACCCTCGACACCAGCACATTCCCCAATCACCCTCGACACCAGCACATTCCCCAATCACCCTCGACACCAGCACATTCCCCAATCATCCTCGACACCAGCACATTCCCCAATCACCCTCGACACCAGCACATTCCCCAATCACCCTCGACACCAGCACATTCCCCAATCATCCTCGACACCAGCACATGCCCCAATCGTCCTCGACACCAGCACATTCCCCAATCATCCTCGACACCAGCACATTCCCCAATCACCCTCGACACCAGCACATTCCCCTGTCACCCTCGACACCAGCACATTCCCCTATCCCTCGACACCAGCACATTCCCCAATCATCCTCGATACCAGCACATTCCCCAATCACCCTCGACACCAGCACATTCCCCAATCACCCTCGACACCAGCACATTCCCCAATCACCCTCGACACCAGCACATTCCCCAATCACCCTCGACACCAGCACATTCCCCAATCATCTTCGACACCAGCAGATTCCCCTGTCACCCTTGACACCAGCACATTACAGAATCACCCTCGACACCAGCACATTCTCTAGTCACCCTTTATCACCAGCACATTCCCCAATCTTCCTCGAAACCAGCACATTCCCCAATCACCCTCGACACCAGCACATTCCTCAATCACCCTCGACACCAGCACATTCCCCAATCACCCTCGACACCAGCACATTCCCTAGTCACCCTTGACACCAGCACATTCCCCAATCATCCTCGACACCAGCACATTCCCCAATCACCCTCGACACCAGCACATTCCCCAATCATCCTCGACACCAGCACATTCCCCAATCACACTCGACACCGGCACATTCCCCAATCACCATCAATAACAGCACATTCCCCAATCACCCTCGACACCAGCACATTCCCGATTCACCCTCGACACAAGCACATTGTCCAATCATCCTCGACACCGGCACATTCCCCAATCACCGTCGATACCAGCACCTTCCTCAAACACCCTCGACACCAGCACATTCCCCTAGCCACTTGACACCAGCAGATTCCAAAATGCCGATCGACACAAGCACATTCCCCAATAATCCTCGACACCAGTACATTCCTCAATCACCCTTGACACCAGCACATTCCCCTGTCACCCTCGAGACCAGCACATTCCCCAATCAACCTCGATACCAGCACATTCCCCAATCACCCTCGACACCAGCATATTCCCCAATCACTCTCGACACCAGCACATTCTCCAATCACAATCGACCACCAGCCCATTCCCCAATCATCCTCGACACCAGCACATTTCCCGAGCACCCTCGACACCAGCAGATTCCCTAGTCACCCTTGACACCAGCACATTACCCGATCTTCCTCGAAAACAGCGCATTCCCCAATCACCCTCGTGTCCAGTTCATTCCCCAATCATCCTCGACACCAGCACATTCCCCAATCACACTCGACACCGGCATATTCCCCAATCACCATCAATAACAGCACATTCCCCAATCACCCTCGACACCATCACATGCCCCAATCACCCCCGACACCAGCACATTCCCGAATCACCCTCGACACAAGCACATTGTCCAATCATCCTCGACACTGGCACATTCCCCAATCACCATCGACACCAGCACATTATCCAATCATCCTTGACACTGGCACATTCCCCAATCATACTCGACACAAGTACGTTCCCCAATCACCCTCGAAACCAGCACATTCCCCAATCACCCTCGTGACCAGCACATTCCCCAATCATCCTCGACACCAGCACATTCCACTAAAACCCTCGACACCAGCACATTCCCCGTCACCCTCGACACCAGCACATTCCCCTATAACCCTCGACACGAGCACATTCCCCTGACACCCTCGACACCAGCACATTCCCCAATCAACCTCGATACCAGCACATTCCCCAATCACTCTCGACACCAGCATATTCTGCAATAACTCTCGACACCAGCACATTCTCCAATCACAATCGACCACCAGCCCATTCCCCAATCATCCTCGACACCAGCACATTCCCCAATCACCCTCGACACCAGCACATTCCCCAATCACCCTCGACACCAGCACATTCCCCAATCACCCTCGACACCAGCACATTCCCCAATCACCCTCGACACCAGCACATTCCCCAATCACCCTCGACACCAGCACATTCCCCAATCACCCTCGACACCAGCACATTCCCCAATCACCCTCGACACCAGCACATTCCCCAATCACCCTAGACACCAGCAAATTCCCCTAGCACCCTCGACACCAGCAGATTCCCTAGTCACCCTTGACAGGAGCCCATTACCCGATCTTCCTCAAAAACCGCACATTCCCCAATCACACTCGACACCGGCATATTCCCCAATCATCCTCGACACAAGCACATTGTCCAATCACCCTCGACACCAGCACATTCCCCTAGCACCCTCGACACCAGCAGATTCCCTAGTCACGCTTGACACCAGCACATTACCCGATCTTCCTCGAAAACAGCACATTCCCCAATCACACTCGACACCGGCATATTCCCCAATCACCCTCGACACCAGCACATTACCCTATCATTCTCGACACCAGCACTTTCCCCAATCACCCTTGACACAAGCACATTATCCAATCATCCTCGACACTGGCACATTCCCCTATAACCCTCGACACCAGCACATTCCCCAATCACCCTCGACACCAGCATATTCCGCAATCACTCTCGACACCAGCACATTCTCCAATCACAATCGACCACCAGCCCATTCCCCAATCATCCTAGACACCAGCAAATTCCCCTAGCACCCTCGACACCAGCAGATTCCCTAGTCACCCTTGACACGAGCCCATTACCCGATCTTCCTCGAAAACCGCACATTCCCCAATCACACTCGACACCGGCATATTCCCCAATCATCCTCGACACAAGCACATTGTCCAATCATCCTCGACACCGACACATTCCCCAATCACCCTCGACACCAGCACATTCCCCTAGCACCCTCGACACCAGCAGATTCCCTAGTCACGCTTGACACCAGCACATTACCCGATCTTCCTCGAAAACAGCACATTCCCTAATCACCCTCGTGTGCAGCACATTCCCCAATCATCCTCGACACCAGCAGATTCCCCAATCACCCTCGACACCAGCACATTCCCCTATCATTCTCGACACCAGCACATTGCGCAATCACCCTCAACACCAGCACATTCCCGAATCACCCTCGACACAAGCACGTTCCCCAATCACCCTCGACACCTGCACATTCCCCTGTCAACCTCGACACCAGCACATTCCCCTATCACCCTCGACACCGGCATATTCCCCAATCACTCTCGACAGAAGCACATTCTGCAATCATTCTCCACACCAGCACATTCCCTTATCACCCTCAACACCAGCACATTCCCCTGTCACCCTAGAAACCAGCACATTCTCTAGTCACCCTTTATCACCAGCACAGTCCCCAATCTACCTCGAAATCAGGACATTCCCCAATCACCCTCGTGACCAGCACATTCCCCAATCATCCTCGACACCAGCACATTCCCCAATCAATCTCGACACCAGCCCATTCCCTAATCAATCTCGACATCAGCCCATTCCGCAATCACCCTCGAAACCAGCCCATTCATTTACGACCCTCTACACCAGCACATTCCCCAATCACCCTCGACACCAGCACATTCCCAAATCAACCTCGGTACCAGCACCTTCCCCAAACACCCTTGACACCAGCACATTCCCCTGGCAACTTGACACCAGCAGATACCAAAATCACAATCGACACAAGCACATTCCCCAATAATCCTCGACACCAGCACATTCCTCAATCACCCTTGACACCAGCACATTCCCCTGTCACACTCGACAACAGCACATTCCCCAATCACCCTCGATACCAGCATATTCCCCAATCACCCTCGACACGAGCATATTCCCCAATCACTCTCGACACCAGCACAATCTCCAATCACAATCGACCACCAGCCCATTCTCCAATCATCCTAGACACCAGTACATTCCCCTAGCACCTTCGACACCAGCAGATTCCCTAGTCACCCTTGACACGAGCACATTACCCGATCTTCCTCGAAAACAGCACCTTCCCCAATCACCCTCGACACCAGCATATTACCCAATCTCTCTCGACACCAGCACATTCTCCAATCACAAACGACCACCAGCCCATTCCTAAATCACCCTCGACACCGGCATATTCCCCAATCACTCTCGACACCAGCACATTCCGTAATCACCCTCAACACCAGCATATTCCTGAATCAACCTCGACAGAAGCACATTCCCCAATCATCCTCGACACCAGCACATTCTGCAATCACCCTCGAAACCAGCCCATACCTTTACTACCCTCTGCACCAGCACATTCCCCAATCACACTCGACACCAGCACATTCCCCAACATCGCCGACAGCAGCACATTCCCCAACCAACCTCGACACCAGCACATTCCCCTCGCAACTTGACACCAGCAGATTCCAAAATCACGATCGACACAAGCACATTCCCCAACCAACCTCGACACCAGCACATTCCCCTCGCAACTTGACACCAGCAGATTCCAAAATCACGATCGACACAAGCACATTCCCCAATAATACTCGTCACCAGCACATTCCTCAATCACCCTTGACACCAGCACATTCCGCAATCACCCTCGACACCAGCACATTCCCGAATCACCCTCGACACCAGCACATTCCTGAATCAACCTCGACACCAGCACATTATCCAATCATCCTCGACACCGGCACATTCCCCTATAACCCTCGACACCAGCACATTCCCCTGTCACCTTCAACACCAGCACATTCCCGAATCATCCTCGACACCAGCACATTGTCCAACCATCCTCGATACCAGCACTTTCCCCAATCACCCTCGACACCAGCATATTCGCCAATCACACTCAACACCAGAACATTCTCCAATCACAATCGACCACCAGCCCATTCCCTAATCATCCTAGACACCAGCACATTCCCCTGCTACCCTCGACACCAGCAGATTCCCTAGTCACCCTTGACACCAGCACATTACCCGACCTTCCTCGAAAACAGCACATTCCCCAATCACCCTCGACACCAGCGCATTCCCCAACATCGCCGACAGCAGCACATTCCCCAACCATCCTCGACACCAGCACATTCCCAAATCAACCTCGATACCAGCACCTTCCACAAACACCCTCAACACCAGCACATTCCCATAGCAACTTGACACCAGTAGATTCCAAAATCACGATCGACACAAGCACATTCTCCAATAATCCTCGACACCAGCACATTTCTCAATCATCCTTGACACCAGCACATTCTCCTGTCACCCTCGACACCAGCACATTCCCAAATCAACCTCGATACCAGCACATTCCCCAATCACCCTCGACACCAGCATATTCCCAAATCTCTATCGACACGAGCACATTCTCCAATCTCAATCGACCACCAGCCCATTCCCCAATCATCCTCGACACCAGCACATTCCCCTAGCACCCGCGACACCAGCAGATTCCCTAGTCACCCTTGACAACAGCACATTACCCGATCTTCCTTGAAAACAGCACATTCCGAAATCACCCTCGTGTCCAGCACATTCCCCAATCACCCTCCACACCAGCACATTCCCCAATCATTCTCAACACCAGCACATTCCGCAATCACCTTCGACACAAGCACATTATTCAATCGTCCTCGACACCGTCAAATTTCCCAATTATACTCGACACCAGCACATTCCCCAATCACCCTCGCCACAAGCATATTCCCCAATCACCTTCGACACCGGCACATTCCCCAATCATACTCGACACAAGCACGTTCCCCAGTCACCCTCGATACCAGAACATTCCCCTGTCAACCTCGACAACAGCACATTCCCCTGTCACCCTCGACACCGGCATATTCCCCAATCACTCTCGACAGCAGCAAATTCCCCAATCATTCTCGACACCAGCACATTCGCTAATCACCCCAAACACCAGCACATTCCCCTGTCACCCTCAACACCAGCACATTCTCTAGTCACCGTTTATCACCAGCACAGTCTCCAAACTACCACGAAATCAGCACATTCCCCAATCACCTTCGTGACCAGCACATTCCCCAATCATCCTCAACACCAGCACATTCCCCTGTAACCCTCGATACCAGCACATTCCCCTGTCACCCTCGACACCAGCACATTCCCCAATCAACCGCGATACCAGCACATTCCCCAATCACCCTCGAAACCAGCCCATTCCTTTACTATCCTCTACACCAGCACATTCCCCAATTACACTCGACACCAGCACATTCCCCAATCACACTCGACACCAGCACATTCCCCAACATCGCCGACAGCAGCACATTCCCAAATCAACCTCGATGGCAGCATCTTCCACAAACACCATCGACACCAGCAGATTCCCCTAGCAACTTGACACCAGCAGATTCCAAAATCACGATCGACACAAGCACATCCCCAATAATCCTCGACACCGGCACATTCCCCAATCATACTCGACACAAGTACGTTCCCCAATCACCCTCGACACCAGCACATTCCACTGTCACCCTCGACAGCAGCATATTCCCCAATCACTCTCAACAGCAGCACATTCCCCAATCATTCTCGACACCAGCACATTCCTAAATCAACCTCGATACCAGCACCTTCCCCAAACACCATCGACACCAGCACATTCCCCTAGCAACTTGACACCAGCAGATTCCAAAATCACGATCGACACAAGCACATTCCCTAACAATCCTCGATACCAGCACATTCCTCAATCACCCTTGACACCAGCACATTCTCCTATAACCCTCGACACCAGCATATTCCCTGACACCCTCGACCCCAGCACTTTCTCCAATCAACCTCGACACCAGCATATTCCCCAATCACACTCGACACCAGCACATTCTCCAATCAAATCGACCACCAGCCCATTCCCTAATCATCCTAGACACCAGCACATTCCCCTAGCACCCTCGACACCAGCAGATTCCCTAGTCACCCTTGACACCAGCACATTCCCAAATCACTCTCGACACCAGCACATTCCCGAATCAACCTCAACACCAGCATATTCCCCAATCTCTCTCGACACCAGCTCATTCTCCAATCACAAACGACCACCAGCCCATTCCCCAATCATCCTCGACACCAGCTCATTCCCCTAGCACCCTTGACACCAGCAGATTCCCTAGTCACCCTTGACACCAGCACATTACCCGATCTTCCTCGACACCAGCTCATTCCCCTAGCACCCTTGACACCAGCAGATTCCCTAGTCACCCTTGACACCAGCACATTACCCGATCTTCCTCGAAAACAGAACATTCCCAAATCACCCTCGTGTCCAGCACATTGCACAATCATCCTCGACACCTGCACATTCCCCAATCACCCTCGACACCGGCATATTCCCCAATCACCCTCGACACAAGCACATTCCCGAATCAACCTCGACAGAAGCACATTGTCCAATCATCCTGGACAACGGGACATTCCCCAATCAACCTCAATACCAGCACTTTCCCCAATCACAAACGACCACCAGCCCATTCCCCAATCATCCTCGACACCAGCACATTCCCCTAGCACCCTCGACACCAGCAGATTGACTAGTCACCCTTGACACCAGCACATTACCCGATCTTCTTCGAAAACAGCACATTCCCCAATCACCCTCGTATCCAGCACATTCCCCAATCATCCTCGACACCAGCACATTCCCCAATCATTCTCGACACCATCCCATTCCGCAATCACCCTCGACACCAGCTCATTCCTTTACTACCCTCTACACCAGCACATTCTCCAATCACACTCGACACCAGAACATTCCCCAAAATCGCCGACACCAGCACATTCCCCAATCACCCTCGACACCAGCACATTCCCAAATCAACCTCGATGCCAGCACCTTCCCCAAACACCCTCGACACCAGCACATTCCCCTAGCAACTTGACACCAGCAGATTCCAAAATCACTATCAACGCAAGCACATTCCCCAATAATCCTCGATAACAGCACATTCCTCAATCACCCTTGACAGCAGCACATTCCCCTGTCACCCTCGACACCAGCACATTCCCCAATCAACCTCGATACCAGCACATTCCCCAATCACCCTCGACACCAGCATATTCCCCAATCGCTCTCGCCACCAGCACATTCTCCAATCACAATCGACCACTAGCCCATTCCCCAATCATCCTCGACACCAGCACATTCCACTAGCACCCTTGAAACCAGCAGATTCCCTAGTCACCCTTGACACCAGCACATTCCCAAATCACTCTCGACACCAGCACATTCCCGAATCAACGTCGACAAAAGCACATTGTCCAATCATCCTCGACACCGGCACATTCCCCAATAAAACTCGACACAAGCACATTACCCCATCACCCCCGACACCAGCACATTCCCGAATCACCCTCGACACAAGCACATTGTCCAATCATCCTCGACACTGGCACATTTCCCAATCATACTCGACACAAGCACGTTCCCCAGTCACCCTCGATACCAGAACATTCCCTAATCACCACAAACACCAGCACACTCCCCTGTCACCCTCGACACCAGCACATTCTCTAGTCACCCTTTATCACCAGCACAGTCCGCAATCTACCTCGAAATTAGCACATTCCCCAATCACCCTCGTGACCAGCACATTCCCCAATCATCCTCGACACCAGCACATTCCCCAATCATTCTCGACACATGCCCATTCCGTAATCACCCTTGAAACCAGCCCATTCCTTTACTACCCTCTACACCAGCACATTCCCCAATCACACTCGACACCAGCACATTCCCCAATCACCCTTGACACCAGCACATTCCCAAATCAACCTCGATGCCAGCACATTCCCCAATCACCCTCAACACCAGCTCATCCCCAGTCTACTTCAACACCAGCACATTCCCCAATCATCCTCGACACTAGCAAATTCCCGAAATAACCCACCCCACCGCCCCATTCCCCATTTAAACTCCAGCCCCAAGCCATTCTCCAATCACCATCCAAAAACACCCATTTCCCAATCACACTCCATCCCAACCCATTCCGCAATCAACATCCAAAAACACCTATTCTCCAATCACCCTCCACCACCAGCCCAATCCCCAATCACTCTCCACCACTACCCCATTCCCCAAATACTCCTGACAAACACTCATTCCCCCATCACCCTCCAACACCACCCCATTCCCCAATCACGTTCCACCACCACCCCATTCCCCAATCACCCTCCACAACCCCCCCTTTCCCCAATCTCGCCACCGGCATCTAATTCCCCAATCAACCTCCACCACCACCCGATTAGCAAATCACCATCCACCACCACTGTTTTCTGCAATCACCCTCCAACATCATCACATTTCCAAGTCACCCCCCACAACCATCCGCATTCCCAAATCACCATCTACCACCACCCCATTCCCCAATCACCCTCCACCACCACTCCATTCCCCAATTACCATCCACCATCACCTCATTCCCAAATCACCTTCATCAGAATCCTATTCCCCAATCACACTCCACAAACACCCGATTCCCCAATCACACTCCACTACCACACCATTCCTAAATCTCAATCCACAACCATCCCCATTCCCCAATGACCCTCCCCCCCAACCTATTCCCCAATCACCATCCACCACAGCCACCCGATTACCCTATCACCCTGCACAACCAACCCATTCCCCAATTACCCCCACCACAATCCTATTCCCCAATCTCTTTACAAGCACCACCCCATTCTCCAATCACCATCCATCACCAACACCCCATTGCCGAATAACACTCCACCACGACCCCATTCCCTAATCACCCTCCACCACGACCCCATTCCTTAATCACCTTCCACAACCATTCTATTCCCCAATCAATCTACACCACCACCCCATTCCCCTATCAACCTACACAACAACCCAATTCCACAATCACTCTCCTCAAATACCTTTATCCCCAATAACCCTCTACACCACCCCATTTCCTAATAACAATCCACCATCACCCCATTGCCCTATCACACACCACCACCACCCCATACCCCAATCACTATCCACCACCAGCCCATTCCTCAACGATCCTCCAACAACACCACCCCATTCGCCAATCACCCTCCAACACCACCCAATTCCTAAATCACCCTCCACCACCACCAGCCCTTTCCCCAATCACCCTCCACACCAATCCCATTCCCCAATCAACTACCACCAACACCCCATTCCCCAATAACCCTCCACCACAATCCCATTCCCCAATCATCCTCCTCCACCACCAGTAATTCCCCAATCACACTCAACAACCACTCCATTCCCCAATTACACTCCACCACCACCACCCCATTCAGAAATCACCCTCCACAACCACCACATTCCCCAATTACCCTCCACAACCACCCCATTCCCCAATCACCATCCACCATCACCACATTCCCCATTCACCATCACACCATTCCCCAATCACCTTGCACCACCATCCCATTCGCCAGTCACTCTCCATCACCAGCCCATTCCCCAATCAGCATCCACCACAAGCCCAATCCCCAATCCCAGTCCATCACCAGACAATTCTGCAATCTCTCTCGACAAGCAGCACATTCCCCAATCACCTTAGACCACCCGACTATTTCCTAATCCCTCTTCATCATCAGCCTATCAATCAAACGCAACTGCAACCCCATTTCATAATAGGCCTCCACGAAGTGTCCATTCCCAAACCATCGTACACCACCACCAAATTCCCCAATCACCCTCCACCACCACCCAATTGCCCAACAACCCTCTACCACCAGCCCATTCCCCAATCACCCTCCAACACCACCCCATTCCACAATGACCCTCCTCAAACACCCCATTCCCCTATCAACCTCCACAACAACCCAATTCTACTATTCCCCAATAACCCTCTACACCATCCCATTCCCCAATCACCCTTCACCACCACCCGATTCCCCAACACACTCCACCACAAACCCATTCCCCAATTACCGTCCACCATCACCCAATTCCCAACTCACCTTCACCACCATCCTATTCCCCAATCAACCTCCACCACCATCTCATTCACCATTCATACTTCACAAACACCCCATACCTAAATCTCACTCCACCAGCACGCCATTCCTAAATCGCACTCCACAACCATCGCCATTCACCAATCACCTTCCCCACCATCCCATTCTCCAATCAACCCCCCACCATAAGCACATTCCCCAATCTCCCAACACTACCATCTCTTTCTACAAGCACCCTCCACCACAACCCCATTCCCAAATTACCATTCATAGACAACGTATTCCGCAATCACACTCCACATACACCCCATTCCCCAATCACTCTCCCCCATAAACCCATTCGCCAATCACTCCACACCCACCACTGCATTCCCCAATCACCATTCATCACCACCACCCCATTGCACAATCACATTCCAACACCAACCCATTCCCAAATCACCCTCCATAACCACCCCTTTCCCCAATCTCACCACCAGCACCTCATTTGACAAGGTCCCACACAGGAGATTAGTTTGCAAACTTAAAGCACACAGTATTAGGGGTAAGGTATTGATGTGGATAGAGAATTGGTTGGGAGACAGGAAGCAAAGAGTGGGAATAAGCAGGACCTTTTCAGAATGGCAGACAGTGACTAGTGGGGTACTGCAAGGCTAGGTGCTGGGACCCCAGTTGCTTACAATCTATATTAATGACTTAGAAGAGGGAATTAAATGCAGCATCTCCAAGTTTGCGGATGACATGAAGCTGGGCGGCAGTGTTAGCTGTGAGGAGGATGCAGGGTAACTTGGATAGGTTAGGTGAGTGGGCAAATTCATGGCAGATGCAATTTAATGTGGATAAATGTGAGGTTATCCACTTTGGTGGCAAAAACAGGAAAACAGATTATTATCTGAATGGTGGCCGATTAGGAAAAGGGGAGGTGCAACGAGACCTGGGTGTCATTATACACCAGTCATTGAAAGTGGGCATGCAGGTACAGCAGGCGGTGAAAAAGGCAAATGGTATGCGGGCATTCATAGCAAGAGGATTCGAGTACAGGAGCAGGGAGGTACTACTGCAGTTGTACAAGGCCTTGGTGAGATCACACCTGGAGTATTGTGTGCAGTTTTGGTCCCCTAATCTGAGGAAAGACATTCTTGCCATAGAGGGAGTATAAAGAAGGTTCACCAGATTGATTCCTTGGATGACAGGACTTTCATATGATGAAAGACTGGATCGACTGGGCTTATACTCGTTGGAATTTAGAAGATTGAGGGGGGATCTTATTGAAACATATAAAATCCTAAAGGAATTGGACAGGCTAGATGCAGGAAGATTGTTCCCGATGTTGGGGAAGTCCAGAACGAGGGGTCACAGTTTGAGGATAAAGGGGAAACCTTTCAGGACCGAGATTAGGAATAACTTCATCACACAGAGAGTGGTGAATCTGTGGAATTCTCTGCCACAGGAAACAGTTGAGGCCAGTCCATTGGCTATATTTAAGAGGGAGTTAGATATGGCCCTTGTGGCTAAAGGGATCAGAGGGTATTGGGGGAGGCCGGTACAGGGTTCTGAGTTGGATGATCAGCCATGATCATACTGAATGGAGATGCAGGCTCGATGGGCCGAACGGCCTACTCCTGCACCTATTTTCTATGTTTCTATTCCCCAAACACCCTCCACCACCACCCGATTAGCAAATCGTCATCCACCACCACCGCTTTCCCCAATCACCCTCCAGCACCACCCCATTTCCAAATCACCCCCCACAACCACTCCATTCCCTATCACCCTCCACCATAAACCCATTCTCCAATCATCAAAACCACCAGTCCACTCTCCAGTCACCATCCAACACCAGCGGATTTCGCAATGACCCTCCACCACTCGAGCATACCCCATTCCCTCCTCACTACCAGCACATTCCCCAATCACCCTCCACCATCAGCCCATTCCCCAATCACCCTCCACCACCAACCAATTACCAAATCAACCTCCACAACCACCCCATTCCACAATCACCCTCCTCAAACAACCCATTCATTCCCCAATCACCGTCCGCAACCACCCCATTCCCCATTCAACCTACACACCCACCCCATTCTCCTATCAACCTCCACAACAACACAATTCCACAATCACCCTCCTCAAATACCCTATTCGCCAATAACCCTCTGCACCATCCCATTCCCCAATCACCCTCCACCACCACCCATTCCCCAACACACTCCACCACAAACCCATTCCGCAATTACTGTCCACCATCACCCAAATCCCAAATCACCTTCACCACCATGTATTCCCCAATCAACCTCCACCACTATCCCATTCACCATTCACACTCCATCACCACCCCATTCTCCAATCACCCTCCACCAGCACGCCATTCCTAAATCTCACTCCACAACCATCGCCACTCACCAATCACCTTCCCTACCATCCCATTCCCTAATCAACCCTTCACCACAAGCCCATTCCCCAGTCTGCCAACGCCACCATCCCTTTCCACAAGAACCCTCCACCACAACCTTATTCCTAAGTCACTATCCACAAACACCGTATTCCCCAATCACACTCCACAAACACCCCATTCCCCAATCACACTCCACCATAAACCCATTTGCCAATCACTCCACCACCACCACCACCCCTTTCCCCAATTACCATCCATCACCACCACCCCATTGCCCAATCAACTCCACCACCAACCCATTCCCAAATAACCCTCCACCAGGACCTCATTCGCCAATCACCCACCACCACCAACCTATTCTGAAATCACCATCCAAAATCACCCACTCCCCAATCACCCTCCACCACCTCCCCATTCCCCTATCACCCTCCACAAAAACCCATTCTCCAACCACCCTTCACCTCCACCTTCTTCCCCAATCACCCTCCACCACCACGCCATTCCACAATCAAACTCCACAACCATCCCCGTTCCTCAATGACACTCCCCACCAACCCATTCCCCATCACCATCCACCACCACGACCCCATTACCCATTCACCCTCTACCACCAGCCCATTCCCCAAACACCCGACACCACCACCCCTTTCCCAAAACACACTCCACAAACACCGTATTCCCCAATCACACTCCACAAACACCCTATCCCCCAATCACACTCCACCATAAACCCATTCGCCAATCACTTCACCACCACTACCCCATTCCCCAATCACCATCCATCACCACCACCACGTTGCACAATCACACTCCAACACCAACCCATTCCCAAATAACCCACCACCACCACCCCATTCCTCAATTAAACTCCACCCCCAACCCATTCTCCAATCACCATCCAAAAACACCTATTCTCCAGTCACCCTCCACCACCAGCCCAATCCCCAATCACTCTCCACCACTACCCCATTCCCCAAACACTCTCGACAAACACTCATTCCCCCATCACCCTCCAACACAACCCCATTCCCTAATCACACTCCACCACCACCCCATTCCCCAATCACCCTCCACTACCACCACCCCATTCCCCAATCACCCTCCACTACCACCAACCGATACCCCAATCACCCTCCAACACCACCCCTTTCCCCAATCACCCTCCACCCCGATCCCATTCCCCAATCACCTACCAACACCAACCCATTCCCCAATCACCCTCCACTCCGATCCCATTCCCCAATCACCTACCTCCAACATCCCATTCCCCAATAACCCTCCACCACGATCCCATTCCCCAATCACCCTCCTCCACCACCAGTAATTCCCCAATCACACTCAACAACCACTCCATTCCCCAATTACACTCCACCACCACCACCCCATTCAGAAATCACCCTCCACAACCACCACATTCCCCAATTACCCTCCACAACCACCCCATTCCCCAATCACCATCCACCATCACCACATTCCCCATTCACCATCACACCATTCCCCAATCACCTTGCACCACCATCCCATTCGCCAGTCACTCTCCATCACCAGCCCATTCCCCAATCAGCATCCACCACAAGCCCAATCCCCAATCACAAGTCCATCATCAGACAATTCTGCAATCTCTTTTGACAAGCAGCACATTCCCCAATCACCTTAGACCACCTGACTATTTCCTAATCACTCTCCATCATCAGCCTAGTCCCCAATCAAACGCAACTACAACCCCATTGCATAATAGCCCTCCACGAAGTGTCCATTCCCAAACTATCATACACCACCACCAAATTCCCCAATCACCCTTTACCACCAGCCCATTCCCCAATCACCCTCCAACACCACCACATTCCACAATGTCCCTCCTCAAACAGCCCATTCCCCTATCAACCTCCACAACAATCCAATTCCACAATCACCCTCCTCAAATACCCTATCCCCAATAACCCTCTACACCATCCCATTCCCCTATCACCCTCCACCACCACCCGATTCCCCAACACACTCCACCACAAACCCATTCCCCAATTACCATCCAGCATCACCCAATTCCCAACTCAACTTCACCACCATCCTATTCCCCAATCAACCTCCACCACCATCCCATTCACCATTCACACTCCACAAACACCCCATACCTAAATCTCACTCCACCAGCACGCCATTGTTAAATCTCACTCCACAACCATCGCCATTCACCAATCATCTTCCCCACCATCCCATTCCCCAATCAACCCCCCACCATAAGCACATTCCCCAATCTCCCAACACTACCATCCCTTTCCACATGCACCCTCCACCACAACACCATTCATAGACACCGTATTCTGCAATCACACTCCACATACACCCCATTCCCCAATCATACTCCGCCATAAACCCATTTGCCAATCACTCCATCACCACCACCTCATTGCCCAATCACACTCCACCACCAGCCCATTCCCAAATAACTCTCCACCACAATCCCATTCCCCAATCATCCTCCACTACCAACCCGTTCCCCAATCACCATCCAAAAACACCCACTCCCCAATCACCCTCCACCACCACACCATTCCACAATCCATCTCCAAAACCATCTCCATTCCCCAATGACCCTCCCCACCAACCCATTCCCCAATCACCATTCACCACCACACCATTCCACAATCCATCTCCACAACCTCCCTATTCCCCAATGACCCTCCCCACCAACCCATTCTCCAATCACCCTCCACCACTACACCATTCCACAATCCATCTCCACAACCATCCCCATTCCACAATGACCCTCCCCACCACCCAATTCCCTAATCACCATCCATCACCACCACCCCATTTCCCAATCACACTCCACCACCAACCCATTCCCAAATAACCCTCCACCACGATCCCATTCCCCAATCATCCTCCACCACCAACCCGTTCCCCAATCGCCATCCAAAAACACCCACTCCCCAATCACCCTCCACCACCACACCATTCCACAATCCATCTCCAAAACCATCTCCATTCCCCAATGACCCTCCCCACCAACCCATTCCCCAATCACCATTCACCACCACACCATTCCACAATCCATCTCCACAACCATCCCCATTCCCCAATGATCCTCCCCACCAACCCATTCCTCAATCACCCTCCACCACCAACCCGTTCCCCAATCACCATCCAAAAACACCCACTCCCCAATCACCCTCCACCACCACACCACTCCACAATCCATCTCCAAAACCATCCCCATTCTGCAATGACCCTCCCCACCAACCCATTCCCCAATCACCCTCCACCACCAACCCGTTCCCCAATCACCAGCCAAAAACACCCACTCCCCAATCACCCTCCACCACCACACCATTTCATAATCCATCTCCAAAACCATCTCCATTCTCCAATGACCCTCCCCACCAACGCATTCCCCAATCGCCATTCACCACCACACCATTCCACAATCCATCTCCACAACCTCCCTATTCCCCAATGACCCTCCCCACCAACCCATTCTCCAATCACCCTCCACCACCACGCCATTCCACAATCCATCTCCACAACCATCCCCATTCCCCAATGACCCTCCCCACCACCCAATTCCCCAATCACCATCCATCACCACCACCCCATTGCCCAATAATACTCCACCACCAACCCATTCCCAAATAACCCTCCACTACAACCCCATTCCCTAATCAACCTCCACAAGCACTCCATTCCCCAATCAACCTACACCACCACCCCATTCCCCTATCAACCTCCACACCAACCCAATTCCACAATCACTCTCCTCAAATACGGTATTCCCCTATAACCCTCTACACCATCCCATTTCCCAATAACAATCAACCACCACCCCATTTCCCAATCACCCTCCACCACACACCCATTCCCCAATCACCCACAGAAACACCCATTCCCCAATCACCCTCCACCACCACGACCCCTTTCCCAGATCACCCTCCAACACCACCCCATTCCCAAATCACACTTCACAAGCACCCCATTCCCCAATCACTATCCACCACCACCAACCCTTTCCTCATCACACTACACCACAAACTCCTTCCACAAATACCATCCACCATCACACCATTCCCAGATCACCTTCACCACCATCCTATTCCCCAATCCTTCTGCACCATCCCATTCCCCAATCAACCTCCACAACAACCCAATTCCACAATCAACATCCTCAAACACCCCATTCCCCAATCACCATCCAAAAACACCCCATTCCCCAATCATCCTCCACCACCACCCCATTCCCCAATTACCCTCCACCACCACCCCATTCACCAATCGCACTCCAACACAAACCCATTCCCCAAGTACTGTCCACCATCACACCATTCCCAAATCACCTTGACCACCATCCTATTCCCCAATCATACTCCACCACCCCATTCCCCAATCAACCTCCACAACAATACAATATCATAATCAACCTACTCAAACAGCCCATTCCCCAATCATCCACCAGAACCACCTCTTTCCCCAATGACCATCTACCACCACCACATTCCACAAGCACACTAGACCACACAACCACTCCTTTATCAGACTATTCCCCAATCAAACTCCACTGCAACCCCACTGAACAATAGGCCTCCACGAATGGTCCATCCCCAAACCATCCTACATCACCAGAACATTCCCCAAACACCCTCCACCACCACCCCTTCCCCAATCACCCATCACCACCACCGCATTCCCCAATCACCCTCCACCACCACCACATTCCCAATCAGCCTCCACCACCATGCCATTCCACAATCACTATCCAACACTACGACCCCATTACCCAATTACCCTCCACAACCATCCCATTCCCCAATCACTCTTCACCAGCACCCAATTCCCAAATCACCCGACACAAACACCGTATTCCCCAATCACACTCCACAAACACCCCATTCCCCAATAACACTCCACCATAAACCCAATCCCCAATCACCATCCAAAAACACACATTCCCCAATCACCCTCCAACACCACCCCATTCCCAAATCACCTTCCACAACGACCCCTTTCCCCAATCTCACCACCACCACCTCATTCCCCAAACACCCTCCACCACCACCCGATTAGCAAATGACCATCCACCACTACCGCTTTCCCCAATGACCCTCCAGGACCACCTCATTTCCAAATCAACCCCACAACCGCCCCATTCCCAAATCACCCTCCACTACTACCCCATTCCCCAATCACGCTCCACCACCACCCCAATCCCCAATTACCGTTCATCACCACCATTGCCCAATAACACTCCACCACCAAACCATTCCCAAATAACCTCCACCACGACCCCATTCCACCATGACCCTCCTCCAACACCCCATTCCCCAATCACCCACCACCACTACCCCATTCCCCAGTCACTCTCCAGCACCACACCATTCCACAATCACACTCCACAACCATCTCCATTCCCCGATGACCCTCCCCACCAACCCATTCTGCAATCACCATCCAACACTATGACCCCATTACCCAATCACCCTCCACAAGCATCCCATTCCCCAAACACTCTCCACCGCCACCCTATTCCCAAATCACCCTACACAAACACTGTATTCCCCAGTCACACTCCACAAACACCCCATTCCCCAATCGCACTCCACCATAAACCCATTCGCCAGTCACTCCACCACCACCACCCAATTCCCCAATCACCATCCATCACCACCACGACATTGCTCATTCACACTCCAACACCAACCCATTCCCAAATAACCGACCACCACCAACCCATTCCCCAATTAAACTCCACCCCCAACCCATACTACAATCACCATCCAAAAACAATCATTCCCCACTTTCCAACACCACACCATTCCCAATTCACCTTCCACAAGCACCCCATTCCCCAATCACTATCCACCACCACCCCTTTCCCCCATCACACTCCACCACAAACCCATTCCCCAATTACCATCCACCATCACACCATTCCCAGATCACCTTCACCACCATCCTATTCCCCAATCCTTCTGCACCATCCCATTCCCCAATCAACCTCCACAACAACCCAATTCCACAATCAACCTCCTCAAACACCCCATTCCCCAATCACCATCCAAAAACACCCATTACTCAATCATCCTCCATCACCACCCCATTCCCGAATCGCAATCCACCACCACCCCATTCCCACAACACATTCCACCACAAACCCATTCCTCAATTACCATGCACCATCACACCATTCCCAAATCACCTTGACCACCATCTTAATCCCCAATTACACTCCACAACCCCATTTCCCAACCAACCTCCACAACAACCCAATTCCACAATCAACCTCCTCAAACACTCCATTCCCCAATCACCATCCACCACCAACCCATTCCCCAATCACCATCCGAAAACACCCCATTCCCAATCACCATCCGAAAACACCCCATTCCCCAATCACCCTCCACCCTCAACCCATTCCCCAACCAGCATCCAAAAAGATCCATTCCCTAATCACCCTCCGTCACCACCCCATTCCCCAATCACTCTCCACAAACACCCCATTCCCCAATGACCCTCCCCACCAACCTATTCCCCAATCACCACACACCACCACCACCCCATTACCCAATCACCCTCCACCACTACCCGATTCCCCAATCACCTTCCATCACCCTATTCCCCGATCACCCTCCACCACCACCACATTCCCCAAACACATTCCACCACAACCCCATTCTCCAATCACCATCTATGACCACCACATTCCCCAATCACACTCCACCACCACCACATTCCCAAATCACCCTAAACCAGCATCCCAATTCCCAAACACCTTCCACCACCACCCTATTCCCCAATCAGCAACCACCCCCCACAAACACCCATTCCCCAATCAACATCCACAACCATAGCATTCCCCAATCAACATCCACAACAACCTCATTCCCCAATCACACTCCACCACCACCCCATTCCCAAATCACCCTCCACCATCACCTCATTCTCCAATCACCATCCACCACCACCCCATTCCCCAATCACCATCCACTACCAAACCATTCCCAAATCACCCTCCACAAGCACTCCATTCCCAAATAAACTCCACTGCACCCCATTCCACAATCATGCTCCACAACCACCCCATTCCCAAATCACCCCACACCACCACCACATTCCCCAATCAAATACCACCTCCACCACACCATTCCAAACTCACACTAAACCGCCACTCCATTCCACAATTACGCTCCACATCCACCCCATTCCCCAATATCCGGCCTACACCACCCATTCCCCAGTCACCCTCCACCAGAACCACCACATTCCCAAATCACCCCACACCACCATCACATTCCCCAATCACCATCCACGGCAACCCATTCCCAAATTACCCCACACCACCACCAGCACAACATTCAAAAATCACGCTACACCACCACTGCATTCCCCATTTACCCCCCACAACCACCCCATTCCCAAATCACGCTCCACAAAACCCCATTCCCCAATAAACTCCACCACCACCACATTCCCCAATCACCCACCAGCATTACCTCATTCCCCAATCACTCTCCACCACCATCTCATTCCCCAATCACTCTCCACCACCATCTCATTCCCCAATCACCAATCACTCTCCATCACGACCCTATTCACCAATCGCACTCCACAACCACCCCATTCACCAAACACCATCCACCAACACCCCATTCCCCAATCACCCTCCACACCCACCCCATTTGCCCAATTACCCTCCACTACCAGCCATTCCCAAATCACCCTCCACAAGCATCCCATTCCCCAATAAACTCCATTACCACCCCATTCCACAATCACTCATTTCAAACACCCCATTCCCCAATCACCCACCAGCACCACCTCATTCCCCAATCACACTCCACCAGCACCCGATTCCCCAATCTCACATCACCGGCACCTCATTCCCCAATCACTCTCCACAGACACCACATTCCCCAATCACCCTCCACAAACACCCATTCTCCAATCACCATCCAAAAACACCCACTCCCCAATCCCCATCCAAAACCACCCCATTCCCCAATCACCCTCCACCACCAACCCATCCCCCAATCACCATCCAAAAACACCCACTCCCCAATCCCCATCCAAAACCACCCCATTCCCCAATCACCCTCCACCACCACTCCATTCCCTAATCACCCTCCACCACCACTCCATTCCCCAATCACCCTCCTGGACCACCACATTCCCCAATCACACTCCACCACAACCCCATTCCCAAATCACCCTAAACCAGCACCCCATTTCCCAAACACCTTCCACCACCACCCCATTCCCCAATCGGCAATCACCTTCCACAAACACCCATTCCCCAATCAACATCCACAACCATAGCGTTCCCCAATCAACATCCACAACCACCCCATTCCCCAATCACCATGCAAAAACACTCATTCCCCAATCACCCTCCACAACCACCCCTTTCCCCAATCTCACCACCACCACCTCATTCCCCAAACACCCTCCACCACCACACCATTCCACAATCACACTCCACAACCATCCCCATTCTCCAATGACCCTCCCCACCAACCCATTCCCAAGTCACCATCCAACTCTACGACCCCATTACCCAATCATCTTCCACAACCATCCCATTCCCCAATCACCGTCCACCACCAGCTCATTCCCAAATCACCCTACACAAACACTGTATTCCACAATCACACTCCACATACACCCCATTCCCCAATCAGACTCCACCATAAACTCATTCGCCAATCACTCCACCACCACCACCCCATTCCCCAATCACCATCCATCACCACCACCACCACTCCATTGCACAATCACACTCTAACAGCAACCAATTCCCAAATAACCCACCACCACCACCCCATTCCCCAATTAAACTCCACCCCAACCCATTCCCTAATCACCATCCAAAAACACTCATTCCCCAATCACCCTCCAACACTACCAATTCCCCAATCACACTCCAACACCACCCCATTCCCCAATCACACTCCACCACTACCCCATTCCCAAATCACCCTCCACCATCACCTCATTCTCCAATCACCATCCACCACCACCCCATTCCCCAATCACCATCCACTACCAAACCATTCCCAAATCACCCTCCACAAGCACTCCATTCCCAAATAAACTCCACTGCACCCCATTCCACAATCATGCTCCACAACCACCCCATTCCCAAATCACCCCACACCACCACCACATTCCCCAATCAAATACCACCCCCACCACACCATTCCAAACTCAGACTAAACCGCCACTCCATTCCACAATTACGCTCCACATCCACCCCATTCCCCAATATCCGGCCTACACCACCCATTCCCCAGTCACCCTCCACCAGAACCACCACATTCCCAAATCACCCCACACCACCATCACATTCCCCAATCACCATCCACGGCAACCCATTCCCAAATCACCCCACACCACCACCAGCACAACATTCAAAAATCACGCTACACCACCACTGCATTCCCCATTTACCCCCCACAACCACCCCATTCCCAAATCACGCTCCACAAAACCCCATTCCCCAATAAACTCCACCACCACCACATTCCCCAATCACCCACCAGCATTACCTCATTCCCCAATCACTCTCCACCACCATCTCATTCCCCAATCACTCTCCACCACCATCTCATTCCCCAATCACCAATCACTCTCCATCACGACCCTATTCACCAATCGCACTCCACAACCACCCCATTCACCAAACACCATCCACCAACACCCCATTCCCCAATCACCCTCCACACCCACCCCATTTGCCCAATTACCCTCCACTACCAGCCATTCCCAAATCACCCTCCACAAGCATCCCATTCCCCAATAAACTCCATTACCACCCCATTCCACAATCACTCATTTCAAACACCCCATTCCCCAATCACCCACCAGCACCACCTCATTCCCCAATCACACTCCACCAGCACCCGATTCCCCAATCTCACATCACCGGCACCTCATTCCCCAATCACTCTCCACAGACACCACATTCCCCAATCACCCTCCACAAACACCCATTCTCCAATCACCATCCAAAAACACCCACTCCCCAATCCCCATCCAAAACCACCCCATTCTCCAATCACCCTCCACCACCAACCCATTCCCCAATCACCATCCAAAAACACCCACTCCCCAATCCCCATCCAAAACCACCCCATTCCCCAATCACCCTCCACCACCACTCCATTCCCTAATCACCCTCCACCACCACTCCATTCCCCAATCACCCTCCAGGACCACCACATTCCCCAATCACACTCCACCACAACCCCATTCCCAAATCACCCTAAACCAGCACCCCATTTCCCAAACACCTTCCACCACCACCCCATTCCCCAATCGGCAATCACCTTCCACAAACACCCATTCCCCAATCAACATCCACAACCATAGCGTTCCCCAATCAACATCCACAACCACCCCATTCCCCAATCACCATGCAAAAACACTCATTCCCCAATCACCCTCCACAACCACCCCTTTCCCCAATCTCACCACCACCACCTCATTCCCCAAACACCCTCCACCACCACACCATTCCACAATCACACTCCACAACCATCCCCATTCTCCAATGACCCTCCCAACAACCCATTCCCAAGTCACCATCCAACTCTACGACCCCATTACCCAATCATCTTCCACAACCATCCCATTCCCCAATCACCGTCCACCACCAGCTCATTCCCAAATCACCCTACACAAACACTGTATTCCACAATCACACTCCACATACACCCCATTCCCCAATCAGACTCCACCATAAACTCATTCGCCAATCACTCCACCACCACCACCCCATTCCCCAATCACCATCCATCACCACCACCACCACTCCATTGCACAATCACACTCTAACAGCAACCAATTCCCAAATAACCCACCACCACCACCCCATTCCCCAATTAAACTCCACCCCAACCCATTCCCTAATCACCATCCAAAAACACTCATTCCCCAATCACCCTCCAACACTACCAATTCCCCAATCACACTCCAACACCACCCCATTCCCCAATCACACTCCACCACTACCCCATTCCCAAATCACCCTCCACAATCACCCCTTTCCCCAATCACCCTCAGCCACCTCATTCCCCAAACACCCTCTAGCACCACCCGATTAACAAATCACCATCCACCACTACCGCTTTCCCCAATCACCCTCCAGCACCACCCCATTCCCCAATCATGCTCCACCACCACCCCATCCCAAATCACATCCACAAACACCATATTCCCCAATCACACTCCACAAACACCCCATTCCCCAATCACACTACACCATAAACCCATTTGCCAATCACTCCACCACCACCACCCCATTCCCCAATCACCATCCACCACCACCAGCCCATTGCCCAATCACACACCTACACCAACCCACTCCCAAGTAGCCCTCCACAAACACACATTCCCCAATCACCCTCCGCCACTGCTCTATTCCCCAAACACCCTTCACCACCACGACCCCTTTCCCAAATACCATCCACCACCACCCGAATCCCAAATCACCATCCACCACCTCCGCTTTCCCCAATCACCCTCCAACACCACCCCATTCCCAATTCACCTTCCACAATCACCCCATTCCCAAATCACACTCTACAAGCACCTCATTCCCCAATCACTATCCAGCACCACCACCCCATTCCCCCATCACACTCCACGACAAACCCATTCCCCGATTACCATCCACCATCACACTATTCCCAGATCACCTTCACCGCCATCCTATTCACCAATCCTACTGCACCACCCCATTCCCCAATCACCCTCCACCACCTCACTCTCCACAACCACCCTATCCCCAATGACGCTCCACCACCACCACCCCATTCCCCCAACACACTCCACCACAAACACATCCCCCAATTACCGTCCACCATCACACCATTCCCAAATCACCTTGACCACCCTCCTATTCCCCAATTACACTCCACTACCCCATTCCCCAACCAACCTCCACAACAACCACTTCCATAATCAACCTCCTCAAACACCCCATTCCCCAATCATCCACCACCACCACCTCTTTCCCCAATCACCCTCCACCCTCAACCCATTTCCCAATCAGCATCCATCACCATCCCAATCCCCAATCACTCTCCACAAACACCTCATTCCCCAATGACCCTCCCCACCACCCCATACCCCAATCACCTTCAACCACCACCCTATTCCCCGATCACCCTCCACCACTACCCCATTCCCCAATCACCCTGCACCACCACCACATTCCCCAGTCACCTGCCACCACCACCCCATTCCCCAATCACCGGCCATGACCACCACATTCCCCAATCACACTCCACCACCACCCCATTCCCAAATCACCCTAAAGCAGCACCCCATTTCCCAAAGACCTTCCACCACAGTCCACCACCACCCCATTCCCAAATCACCCTAAAGCAGCACCCCATTTCCCAAAGACCTTCCACCACCACCACATTCCCCAATCACACTCCACCACCAACCCATTCCCAAATTACCCTAAACCAGCACCCCATTTCCCAAACACCTCCCACCACCACGCCATTCCCCAATCAGCAATCACCCTCCACAAACACCCATTCCCCAATCAACATCCAGTCCATAGCATTCCCCAATCAACGTCCACAACCACCGCATTCCCCAATCACCCTTCACCACTACCCCGTTCCCAAATCACACTCCACAAATACCCCATTCCCCAATCACACTCCACAAACACCCCATTTCCCATTCACCCTTGACCACCACCCCATTTGCCCAATTACCCTCCACTACCAAACCATTCCCAAATCACCCTCCACAAGCATCCCATTCCCCAATAAACTGCACTACCACCCCATTCCACAATCACCCTTTTCAAACACCCCATTCCCCAATCATGCTCCACCAGCACCCCATTCCCCAATAAACTCCACCACCACCACATTCCCGAATCACTCTCCACCACCATCTCATTCCCCAATCACTAATCACTCTCCATCATGACCCCATTCGCCAATCTCACACCACCAGCACCCCATTCCCCAATCACCCTCCACCACCACCCCATTCCACAATCACCCCAGCCCATTCTCCAATCATCTTCCATCACCAGCTGATTAACTAATCACCTTCCACCACCAGTCCATTCCCCAGTCACACTCCAACATGAGCCCATTCCCATCGAACCTCCATCATCAGCACATTCCCCTATCACGCTCCAGCACCAGACCTTTCATCAATCATCCTCCATCATCAGAAAATTCCCCAATCACCCTCAACCAGCTGCCCATTCCTCAATCACCCTCTTCCATCAACCCATTCACCAATCACTCTCCACCACACGTCCATTCTCCAATCATCCTCGACCACCAGCCCATTCTCCAATCATGCTTCACTACCAGCCCTTCCATAAATCACTATTCACACCAGCCATTTCCCCAATCACTCTCCACCACCACCCCATTCACCAGTCACCCTCGACCACCAGTCCATTCCCCAATCACCCTCCACCACCACCCCATTCACCAGTCACCCTCGACCATCAGTCCATTCCCCAATCACCCTCCATCACCAGCCCATTTCCCAATTACTTTCTACCAGCCCATTCCCCAATCACCTTCCACCAGTCCATTTCGCAATCACCCTCCTTCACCATACGTCGAATCGCCAAATATGTTTGACCATCTGCCCATTCCCTAATCACCTGCCATCATCAGTCCATTCCCCAATCACCCTCGAGCACCAGTCCATTCGCCAAATAACCTCGACCACCAGCCCATTCCCCAGTCACCCACCACCATCTTCCCATTCCCTAATCACCTGCCATCATCAGTCTATTCCCCAATCACCGTTGACCACCAGCTCATTCCCCAGTTACCCTGAACCTCGAGCTCATTTACCAGTCACCCTCCATCTTCAGCCCAGTCCCCAATCACCCTCCCTTATCAGTTCATTACTCAATCATCATCAAACTCCAGCCAATTCTCCAGTCACCCTCGACCACCAGCATTTTCCCCAATTGCCATCAATCACCTGCCCATTCACCAGTCACCCACTATCATTGCCCATTCCTAATCATCTACCACCAGCCTATTTTCCAATCACCTTCCTCCAGTCTATTCCCCAATCACCCTCAATCATCAGCCCATTCCCAGTAACCCGCAGCCGCAATCCCATTCCCCAATTACACTCCAACATCAGTCCATTGCCAATCACCCTCCATTATCAGCCCATTCACCAATCACGCCCAACCACCAGCGCATTCCCCAATCACACTCCACCATCAGCCCATTCCTCACTAACCCTCGACCCCAATCCCATTCCCCAATCACCCTCGATCACCTGCCCATTCCCCAATCACCCTCGATCACCAGCCCATTTCCCAATCACCCTCGATCACCTGCCCATTCCCCAATCACCCTCGATCAGCAGCCCATTCACCAGTCACCCCCAACCACCAGCGCATTCCCCAATCACACTCCACCATAAGCCTATTCCCCACTAACCCTCGACTCCAATCCCATTCCTCAGAAACTCTCCCCCATCAGCCCATTCCCCAATCACCCTCGATCACCAGCCCATTCCCAAATCACCCACGATCACCAGCCTATTCACCAGTCACCCTCCATCACAAGCCCATTCCCAATCATCTACCACCAGTCCATTCTCCAATCACCCTCTATCCTCAGCCCTTTCCCCAAATCACACTCTACCACCAGCCCATTCATCAATCAACCTCCATCATCAGCCTATTCCCCAGTCATCCTAAACCAGCAGCCCATTTCCCAGCCACTCTCCATCACCAGCCCATTCCCCAATCACCTTCCACCAGTCCATTCCCCATCACCATCCATCATCAGCCAATTCCCCAATCACCCACCATCACCAGCCCACTGCCCATTCACCCTTGACCACCAGCCCATTTCCCAATCACCCTGCATCATAGGCTTATTCCCAAATCATCCTCCACCATCGGCTCATTCCCCAATGACACCTCACCTGCAGACTATTCATCAATCACCCTACATTATCAGCCCATTCCACAATCACACTACTCTACCAGCCTATTCCCCAATCTGAGGTGTATGGAGCGTCAGGGAGGGGTAGCACCTTTGGTGGGGGAACATGTCACGTCCTTTTCAGGGCGGTTTGTCCACCTTTGGTCCTCACCTGGCTCTCAGCTGTCACCTGTGGCTCCCCGTAGCTGTTTGCATGCAACAGCGGCCACACCCCATGCAACGGCTTTGACAAGCCAGCTAAACCAGGTGAGGGTAGCTGACGGGTCTCAAACCTTCAGTGCGATAGGGAGTTGTCTATCCTAGCATGTGAAGACAGACTCAGGCTGATTGAGCGGACAAGGCCAATGGAAGGTCCAACGGTCAAGAAGGTGGTCTCTGCAAGGATCGTGGAATGCGTAGAGCAGGACAAGACACAGAAGACGTCCTGGTCATCCACTGCTTCTAGTCCCATCTCAGCCATCTTGACTCTTGTCTTGTCGCTGGATCCAGATGGGAATTGTGAAGAGAGAGTGAGGCTGACGTTGCACAACTCTCCCTCACTTAAATCCAAATCAAGCCCTAGTCTCGACACCATCGCCGGCTGGTGGCGCAATGACATCAGCGCCGGACTCCAAGAGTGAAGGTTCCTGAGTTCGAATCCAGTCGAGCCGCTCCTGGACACACTTTCCATCCGTGCCGGGTTGAGTGTCGAGCTAGCAACTCGACCTTGTAAAAATTACTAATGGTGTCGAGGTCTTCGTCGATGACGATGGACGAACCTTATTCCCCAATCACCCTTGATCACCTGCTCATTTACCAGTCACCCTATATCACCAACCCATTCCCCAATCATCTACTACAGCCCATTCCCCAATCACCTTCCACCAGTCCATTCCCCAATGACACTCCATCATCAGCCCTTTCTCCAATAACATTCCTTCACCAGCCCATTCCCCAATCACACTCCACCATCAGCCCATTCCCCAATCACCTTCCATCAGTCCATTCCCCAATCACCTTCCACCAGCCCATTCCGCAATAACCTACCACCAGTCCATTTCCCAAACAACCTCAAACTCCAGCCCATTCCCTAATCACAATCCATCTTCAGCCCATTCCTCAATCATCCTCCACCACCAGCCCATTCGTTAATTACCCACCATTGTCAGCCCATTACCTAATCACGCTCCACCTTCAGCTATTCACCAATCACACTGCACCACCAGCTGATTCCATAAACACCCTCCTTCACCATTCATCAATCTCCCTCCATTATCAACCCATTCTCCAATTACCCTCCTTCACCATCCCATTCCCCAATCACCCTCTTTTCATCAGCCCATTCCCCAATCACCCTCCACCACCAGCCCATTCCCTAATCACCCTCCATCACATCATACATCACCTGCACATTGAATGTCACTTCTTAGGTTTCCTTCATTTCCTGATTTGGAAAGAAGGATATAAAGTGTGCATAGTTTGCCATTTTCAGCAACATTACAACTTCCATGTATTCTTAATTGTTTTGCAGTTCCTTCTTAAGAATATATAAATATAACACTATAGGGTAATCTTCAGTTCACTAATCATAAATATTCTATTTTATATTACCTTCTGCGGAAAATTTACAAGTTTATAGCAATGCTGTCATTGGGATTATTTCTAAATTTTTGCTAAACTTTCTACTTATTCCTAATTTTTCAATTATTGTTCCTCAATTAAACTGAGAGCACCAGCACATTCTAGACTCTTGAAATAACCTCACACTATTTGCTCAAAGTATTCAGAGTGCATCTATTATTAAAGTATGTCTGCAGTATAGAACCCAATTCTTCTTCTCCACAGACAGCCACGAGAAAAAGAAAAAACATAGAACCTGTTCAAGGAAATAACATCAACACTTCCCTCCCCCAACCCCCATGCACACAACAAATTACTCAAACAGTAATAGAAAAAAAAGAGTTAAAATACAAAATATTAAACACAAAAACAAAAGGCATATTTCAGTTCAGCTCAGTGTTTGTTATCTGTAGCCTGCCCAAATTCAAAATTGACCCAGAAAAGCAACTAAAGAAATGGAGCAACCAGAAATTAGAACACATCATGAATGTGAATTAGTGTCCACAATACACAAACCTCATAAACTAAACCTTGCTCTGGCACCATCCTCTGACAGCGTCATTCAATGCAAGGACCATTCCTCAGGAGCAGGGTGTGAGAAGGAGAGAGACCCCAACATACATACACCTTCCTCCAGCAGCAGCAGCAAGCAAGAGACTAGTAGACAGTGCTGAACACTTACTTGCCTTCTGCACTCGCGTCGATGATCTCAGTCTTCCTTAGTACTTTAGTTGGTGAGATTGGAGAGAAATGGAATTGATCAAGGGCCCACGCCCTCTCTCCTGGCTTCTTGGCCTCTATGTTGTATACTTTCTTGCAGCCTTATGGAATCATTTTGGAGATAACAAAGTGCCAGATTGCCTGAGCTTTCCTAATCAGAAAGCTTGTGGAATACTAAGTTGGCTGGACATTTCAGTAGAACTGAATGTATTTCCGTTTTGTAGCTTATAGCTGACAGAAATTAAATCAGGAAACTACAGAACTGGACAGTCCAGTTAGGCCTATTGTCTCTGCTTGCTCCTTCCCTACTGAACTGGTATCCACATACCTTGACTATGTTCTATCCCCCTTCACTCAATCTCTTTCCACCAGTGCTACTGATGCTCTCTCTCCTCAGTAATGTTCAGTTCCCTGGTCCTGACCACCATGGATGTTCTGTCCCTATACATTTCTATCCACAATCAAGAAGGCCTCAAAGCTCTTTGCTTCTTTCTTGAAGAAAGAAATAACCAATTCCCCACCACCAACAACCTACTCTGTCTGGCAGAAATGGTCCTTGCCATCAACACTTTTTCTTCGTCTCCCCCCAGTTTCTCCAAACCCAAGCAGCACACGGATCCACAGTACCTGTGTCTTCATTGTTGATGTAGAATAGCCTATGCTCGAAGCCTTCCCTGCTTATACTCCCCAACTCTTCTTCCGTTAATTGATCACTGTATTGGTGCTGCTTCATACACTCATGCTGAGTTTGTTAATTTCATCATCTTTGCCTCTAACTTCCTCCCTGCCCTTAAATTTACTGTCCATCCCTGACACCTCCCACCCCTTTCTCAATCTCTGTCTCCATCTCTGGAGACAAACCAGCAACCAACATATTTTATAAACCCACTAATTCCCATGGTTATCTTGACCTCGCATTAGGGTTACCTTTCCATAGATGCTGCCTGACCTACTGAGTTCCTCTTTCATTTTGAATGTATTTCTTTGCATTTGCAGTATCTGCAGAATTTCTCATGTTTATGATGAGCTACAGAATGTTTTTGGTATGATTGTTACACAAATTCAGTGTTGATGAATAGGTTCCAAATCTATTGCTTAGCAAACTAGTAAAATCTTTATAGGAATTGAAGGCTCGAGATCATGAAGACATTCAGACAAACGGAAGGCTGGAAAATCAGCATCTATTGAATAATTTCCTAACTACAAAACTGAAAATTAGAGTCATAGTCAGAGAAAAGTATAGCACAGACACAGGCTGTTTGGTCCATCTAGCCTGTGCCGAATGGTTTAAACTTCCTAATCGCAATGACCTGCATCAAGATCATAGCCTTCCATATCCCTATGATCCATGTTCCTATCCAACCCTCTGAGTGAAGGTTTCCCCTCATATTCCCCTTAAACTTTTCACCATTTATCCTTAACCGATGACCTCTAGTTGTAGTCCTACCCAACCTCAGTGTAAAAGCCTGCTTGCATTTACCTTATCTATACTCTATACCCCTCATAATTTTGTATACATCTATCACTCACTACTCTCCATTTCAAGGAATAAAGTCCAAACTTATTCAATCTTTCCTTAAAATTCAGATCCTCCAATCCCAGCAACTTCCTTGTAAATTCTCTCTGTACTCTTTTAACCTTATTTACACCTTTCCAAAACTGCACACAGTACACCAAATTAGTCCTCACCGATGTATTTTACCATTTACAACTTCAATATAATGTCTCATCTCCTGTACTCAATACTTTGATTTATGAAGGCCAATGTGCCAAAAGCTTTCTGTACGACTTATTTACCTGTGACGCCACTTTCAAAGAATTATGGACCTGTATTCTCAGACTCCTACCACACTCTTCAGTGCCCTGCCTTTCACTGTGTAAGACCTGCCATGGTTGATCCTACCGAAGTGCAATACTTTACACTTGTCTACATTTAATTTCATTTGCTTTTTTTCAACCCATTTTTCCAGCTGGTCCAGATCCTGCTGCAGGCTCTAATAGTCTTCCTCACTGTCCACTACACTCCCAAATCTGGTGTGATCTCCAAATTTGTTGAACCAGTTAACCACATTATCGTCCAGATTGTTGGTATAGGTGACGAACAACCACGGACCCAGCACTGATCCCTGCGACATTCCACTAGTCATAAACCTCCAGTCAAAGGGGCAACCATCTATTACCACTCTCTGGCTTCACCACAAAGCCAATTTACTACCTCATTTTGAATGCCAAGTGACTGAACTTTCTTGACCAACCTCCCATCTGGGACCTTGTCAAATGCCTTGCTAAAGTCCATACAGCAAATAAGAATATTACCTTTAAATCCTGTGGACATGTGGCCAAGTGGTTAAGGCATTGGACTAGCAACCTGAAGGCCGTGAGTTTGAGCCCCAGCCGAGGCAACATGTGTTGTGTCCTTGAGCAAGGCACTTAATCACACATCGCTCTACGACAACACTGGTGCCAAGCTGTATGGGTCCTAATGCCCTTCCCTTGGACAACATCGGTGTCGTAGAGAGGGGAGACTTGCAGCATGGGCAACCGCTGGTCTTCCATACAACCTTGCCCAGGCTTGCACCCTGGAGAGTGAAGACTTTCCAGGCGCAGATCCATGGTCTCGCAAGACTAATGGATACCTTTTTACCTTTAAATCCACCAATGGGAATTCTAAGTGACTCTAGGAAATATATTGTTTCTATGAAGGTATAACAGATTGCAAATTCTGGAGCAACACTTAAGACTGGAGGTGAAGTCCACAGGTCTGGCAACATTAATGGAGGGAAATAGACAGTCAAATTTCCAGATTGAGACCCTTCATCTGGACTTGAAACAAAAGGAGACTTAGTCAGCATAAAAATGTAAAAGGGGGAGTTGAGCAAGAACTAGTGTGTTGCAGTGAGGGGTGGTATACAGATAAGGACTGGAATGTCAAAACTGGGAAGTGATAGTTGGAAGTGACAAAGGGCCAAAGATGATGAAATCTGACAAGGAAGGTGATGGAGCCTTCTTCTCCTGGACCCACCTATCACCTGCTAGGTCTTGTTCCCTCCATCTTTTTTATACAGGTTAACTCCCCCTTTCTCTCCAGTCCAGTGGAAAAGTTTTGATACAAAACGCTGACTGTCTTTTTTCCTTTATAGATGCAGCCTGACATGCTGAGTTCCTTGAGTGTCTCTTATGGTCCCTGTGGTAACACATCCTTTGCAATGAGATAATACATGCAAGGTTGTGACATCAGCCTAACCCGAGTATACCATTTAATTCTGTATGTGATACAAAAGCATTTGTGAGGCAAGAGTGTTGCCAACTATTCAAGCTCAAGAATCATACCACATTACTATAACGCCAAATACATTTAAAGATTATCAAGTTTTCTTCCTCCCCAAAATCTATTAGATTCTTAAGTATTGCACTGCTTCCCTGATAAAACAGCTGAGTTCCTATTAATGTGCATTGAATTTAATAGGAATCTTATAATTCCTTCCTATGTACTTTTCTGCATTACTAACAACCTTGAGAATTGCTTATTTTCCTGGAGGAATGTAAGAAATTATATATAATTGCCACAGAAACTATAATTGTAAAATTACTGTTATTAAGCAAATGAATTTTGCATTTATGCATAATTCCAAAAACTCTTATCCTGTTCTTACATGCTATCTCAGGAGTTATTTTCATAATGATACAATTACAGTTTTGAACACAAACAATAATATTTAATGGAAAAATTTACTACTGTTCATAGTCAAATGGACTCCCACTCTAACACACACTGAGCTGAATACAAACTAAAACAAATTAATGCTTCCTTAAGTCTTGATTACATGGTTGTAATAAAAACCAAGATTGTGCAATAAGCAGCAATGATAAATCTGATAAAAATTATAATTTTAAATATGAAATAATAACTGCCAGAAAAACATTCAAAAGATAATGGAATTTGAACAGTGGTACTGAGAAATTGGATCACATAGCAATCATTTAAAAAAATTTTAATGAATCTCTTTTTTAATCAAAGTAGATGTAAATAAGGTTAAAAGAGTTCAGAGAAAATTTACAAGGATGTTGCTGGGTCTGGAGGACCTGATTCATAAGGAAAGATTGAATAAGTTAGTACTGTATTCTTTAAAACATAGAAGATTGAGAGGAGATTTGATAGAGGTATACAAAATTATGAGGGATATGAATTGAATAAATGCAAACAGGCTTTTTCCACTGTGGTTGGGTGGGACTATAACCAGAGGTCATGGGTTAAGGGTGAAAAGTGAGAAGTTTAAGGGGAACACGAGAAAAAACTTCATTCAGAGTGTCAGAAAGTGTGGAATGAGCTGCCAGCACAAGTGGTGCAAGCAAGCTCGATTTAAAGGTGTGAGTGAAGTTTGGATAGGTACATGGATGTACATGGATGGTAGGGGTATGGAACATTATGTTCCCAGTGTAGGTCAATGGAAGTAACCATATAACCATATCACCATATAACAATTACAGCAGGGAAACAGGCCATCTCGGCCCTTCTAGTCCGTGCCAAACTTTTACTCTCACCTAGTCCCACCGACCTGCACTCAGCCCAAAACTCTCTATTCCTTTCCTGGATATCTATCCAATTTAACTTTAAATGACAACATCGAACCTGCCTCAACCACTTCTGCTGGAAGCTCGTTCCACACAGCTACCACTCTCTGGTGTGATCTGCACAAAAAGGATGGGTTGCACTTGAATCCCCGGGGGACCAATATCCTGGCAGGGAGGTTTGCTAAGGCTACTGGGGAGAATTTTAACGAGAATTGCTGGGGGGTGGGAACTGAACTGAAGAGACTGGGGAAGAGGAGGTTGACTCACAAATAGAGAAATCTTGGAGACAGTGTGTGAGGGAGGATAGGCAGGTGATAGAGAAGGGACGCGCTCAGACCGACAGTTTGAGTTGTGTCTATTTTAACGTAAGCAGTATTGTGAACAAAGCGCATGAGCTTAGAGCGTGGATCAGTACTTGGAGCTATGATGTGGTGGCTATTACAGAGACTTGGATGGCTCCGGGTCAGGAATGGTTACTTCCATCGACAGGCTTTAGATGTTTCAGAAAGGACAGGAAGGGAGAGAAGAGGTGGGGGTGTGGCACTGTTGATCAGAGATAGTGTCACGGCTGCAGAAAAGGTGGACATCATGGAGGGATTGTCTACGGAGTCTCTGTGGGTGGACATTAGGAACAGGAAGGGGTCAATAACTCTACCGGGTGTTTTTTATAGGCCGCCCAATAGTAACAGGGATATTGAGGAGCAGATAGGGAAATAGATTCTGGAAAGGTGTAATAATAACAGAGTTGTTGTGGTGGGAGATTTTAATTTCCCAAATGTTGAATGGCATCTCCATAGAGCGAGGGGTTTAGATAGGGTGGAGTTTGTTAGGTGTGTTCAAGAAGGTTTCTTGACACAGTATGTAGGTAAGCCTACAAGAGGAGAGGCTGTATTGGGAAATGAACCGGGTCAAGTGTCAAGTCTCTCAGTGGTAGAGCAGTTTGGAGATAGTGATCATAATTCTATCTCCTTTACAATAGCATTGGAGAGAGATAGGAACAGACAAGTTAGAAAAATGTTTAATTGTAGTAAAGGGAATTATGAGGCCATCAGGCAGGAAATTGGAAGTTTAAATTGGGAACAGATGTTCTCAGGGAAAGGTACGGAAGAAATGTGGCAAACGTTCAGGGAATATTTGTGTGGAGTTCTGCATTGGTACGTTCCAATGAGACGGAAGATATGGCAGGGTACAGGAATGATGGTTCTAGTCCAGAAGAAAAGAGAGGCTTACAATAGGTTTAGAGAGCTAGGTAATGTTAGAGATCTAGAAGATTATAAGGCTAACAGGAAGGAGCTTAAGAAGGAAATTAGGAGAGCTAGAAGTGGCCATGAGGAGGCCTTGGCGGGCAGGATTAAGGAAAACTCCAAGGCATTCTACAAGAATGTGAAGAGCAAGTGGATAGGACGTGAAAGAATAGGACCAATCAAGTGTGGTAGTGGGAAAGTGTGTATGAAACCGGAGGAAATAGCAGAGGTACTTAATGAATACTTTACTTCAGTATTCACTATGGAAAAGGACCTTGGTGTTTGTAGTGATGACTTGCAGTGGACTGAAAAGCTTGAGCATGTAGATATTAAGAAAGAGGATGTGCTGGAGCTTTTGGAAAGCATCAAGTTGGATAAGTCGCCGGGACTGGATGAGATGTACCCAGGCTACTGTGGGAGGTGAGGAAGGAGATTGCTGAGCCTCTGGCCATGATCTTTGAATCAGCAGTGAGGATGGGAGAGGTTCCAGAGGACTGGAGGGTGGCGGATGTTGTTCCTTTATTCAAGAAAGGGAGTAGAGATAGCCCAGGAAATTATAGACCAGTGAGTCTTACTTCAGTGGTTGGTACGTTGATGGAGAAGATCCTGAGAGGCAGGATTTATGAACATTTGGAGAGGCATAATATGATGAAGAATAGACAGAATGGCTTTGTCAAGGGCAGGTTACAAACCTGATTGAATTTTTTGAAGATATGACTAAATCCATTAATGAAGGAAGAGCAGTAGAAGTAGTGTATAAGGATTTCAGCAAGGCATTTGATAAGGTACCTCATGCATGGCTTATTGAGAAAGTAAGGAGGCATGGGATCCAAGGGGACTTTGCTTTGTGGATCTACAACTGGCTTGCCCTTCTCAGAAAGCAAAGAATGGTTGTAGACAGGTCATATTCTGCATGGAGGTCGGTGACCAGTTGTGTGCCTCAGGGATCTGTTCTGGAACCCATACTCTTCGTGATTTTTATAAATGACCTGGATAAGGAAGTGGACGGATGGGTTAGTAAGTTTGCTGATAACACAAGGTTTGGAGGTGTTGTGGATAGTGTGGAGGGCTGTTAGAGGTTACAGCGGGACATTGATAGGATGCAAAACTGGGCTGAGAAGTAGCAGATGGAGTTCAACCCAGATAAATGTGAAGTATTTTGGTAGGTTAAATATGATGGCAGAATATACTATTCATGGTGAGACTCTTGGCAGTGTGGAGGATCAGAGGGATCTTGGGGTCTGAGTCCATAGGACGCTCAAAGCAGCTGTGCAGGTTGACTCTGTGGTTAAGAAGGCATATGGTTTATTGGCCTTCATCAATCGTGGAATTGAATTTAGGAGCTGAGAGGTAATGTTACAGCTGTATAGGACCCTGGTCAGACCCTACTTGGAGTACTGTGCTCAGTTCTGGTCGCCTCACTACAGGAAGGATGTGGAAACCATAGAAAGGGTGCAGAGGAGATTCACAAGAATGTTGTCTGGATTGGGGAGCATGCCTTATGAAAACAGGTTGAGTGAACTCGGCCTTTTCTCCTTGGAGCGACGGAGGATGAGAGGTGACCTGATAGAGGTGTATAAGATTATGAGATGCATTGATCGTGTGGATAGTCAGAGGCTTTTTCCCAGGGCTGAAGTGGCTGCCATGAGAGGGCACAGGTTTAAGGTGCTGGGGAGTAGGTACAGAGAAGATGTCAGGGGTAAGTTTTTTTTATGCAGAGAGTGGTGAGTGGGTGGAATGGGCTGCCGGCAATGGTGGTGGAGGCAGATACGATAGGGTCCTTTAAGAGACTTTTGGATAGGTACATGGAGCTTAGAAAAATAGAGGGCTATGTCTAACCCTAGTAATTTCTAAGGTAGGGACATGTTTGGCACAACTTTGTGGACTGAGGGGCCTATATTGTGCTGTAGGTTCTCTATGTTTCTATGTCCCATTGCGCTGCACCCACGAGACTGGTGAGCAGGGAGGATGACATCGGGGACCTCAGGGTCTCAGAGGAGGAAAATCTTTGGGAGAAGGCATCAGGTTTTCCATTCTTGTAACCAGGGCGGAAGGACAGAGTAAAATTGAATCTTGAGAAAAACAAGGACCAACGAGCTTGACGGGAGTTGAGACACTTGGCAGTACAGATATATTCCCGATTCTTGTGATCCGTCCAGACTAAGAATGGCACTTTGGCTCCCTCCAGCTAATGCCTCCATTCCTCCAGAGCTAGCTTCACAGCCAGCAGCTCCCAGTTTCCGACATCGTAATTCCACTCCGTGGGAGTGAGGCAGTGAGAGAAGAAGGTGCAGGGGTGTACCTTCTCATCCTTGGCCGAGTGCTGAGAGAGAACAGCTCCTACGCCAATGTCAGATGCATCCACCTCCACAATGAACTGCCGGTCAGTGTCAGGTTGAATGAGGATGGGGGCAGAGGTGAAACATTCCTCCAGGTCAGAGTATACTTGTTCAGCAGCAGGGAACCAGGAGAATCTGACAGCCAATGAGGCAAGAGCAGTGAGTGGTGCAGCCAGTGTACTGTAATTTCTCATGAAGCGGCAATAGAAGTTAGCAAAGCCCAAGAAGCATTGCAACTCAGGACAAGTCGAAGGTTGGGGCCATTCGACCACTGCCTTGATCTTCTGTTGGTCCATCTGAATGGAACTGCCTGAAATTACATACCCAAGGTAGGAGAATGTACTGCAATGAAACTCACATTTCTCAGCCTTCACAAAGAGCTGGTTCTCCAGAAGGCACTGGAGAACTCTACAGACGTGACCAGTGTTTTCAGCAAGGGACTTAGAAAAAAATCAAAATGTTGTTGAGATACACAAAAACAAATTCGTTCCCGAGAATGTCATTTACTAGGTCTTGGAAGACGGCAGGGGCTTTGGTGAGACCAAATGTTATGACCAGATACTCATAATGGCCTAAGGTGGTGTTGAAGCCCGCCTTCCACACGTCACCTTCGCGGATGCGGACAAGATAGTAGGTGTTACAGAGATCAAGCTTGGAGAAAACTGAGGCTCCTTGCAGTAGTTCAAATGCAGAGGTCATGAGCGGAAGAGGGTAATGGTTCTTAACAGTGACTTTATTCAGTCCCCGGTAATCAATGCGTGGACGTAAGGAGCTGTCCTTCTTTTCAACAAAGAAAAAACTGGCACCAGCAGGGGAAGAAGACAGCCGGGTGATGCCTGCAGCCAGATACCACAGAATGTACTTACTCATAGATTCTGTTTTAGGTATGGACAGGGAATACATGCAGGCCTTGGGGGAGATGTGCCAGGCAAGAGGTCAATGGCGCAATCATATGGACGATGTGGCAGTAGGGAAGTGACCCGGGACTTGCTGAACACAGCCTTGAGGTCCATGTATTCAGGAGGGATGGCACTAAGGTTTGGAAATTCCTTTGGAGGATCTGGGCTTGGAGACAAGGGGATCTGAGCATGGTGGAGGCAGTAGGGGGTGACAGAATGGGCTCCAGACTACAATCGTGCGACTGAGCCAGTCAATGTGGGGGTTGTGTTTAACTAACCAGGGATGGCCCAGGACAATGGGAGCTAGAGGGCGTCAATAACATAAAGGGTTAACTGTTCATGATGGTTGCTGGATCAACTGAGACTCACCAGGGCCGTGACAAGGGTGATGTTAGCCAGTCTCTGACTGTTCAAGGCATTGGGCGCCAATGGAGACTGGAGAGTAGACATGGGTGACCTCCTACTGGGCAGTCAAGCCGGAATCGATAAAACACCCCTCTGCACCAACATCGACCAAGATGGAGACTGCTTGCCGTTGGACGCCCCACTCCACAGAAGCGGGTATGAGAGTGAGTGGCATCGAGGAGGGCCGGACAGGGGTCATGCTCACCAGTACGCCTTGTCCTACTGGTGAGTGCTTGGCTTTTACTGGGCAGGTGGAAATGAAGTGGTCTGGTTGGCCACAGTACAGACAGGAATGGGTGCTGATTCTCCTTTGTCTTTCAGTCGGCGTCTGGCGGGTATGGTCAACCTTCATAGCTTCGGGCTCTGGAATGGGAATTGTAGATGGGGGAAAATGGGTGGGCAATGTAGACTGATGAGCAGCTTGGAACTCACCCAATGCCCCAGGGACCCTCTGGAACCCCTCCTTTCTGCGACACTGCTGAAGGCAAACATCAATACGGATGGCCAAATCCACCAAGGCTTTAAAGGTGGCAGGAAGGTCTTGGGTGACCAGCTCATCGTTAATGTCTTCGGAGAGGCCATTTAGGAAGGTGTCATACTGTGTTTCCGAGTTCCAGCTGCTGGAGGTGGCTAGGGTCCAGAACTCTACGACGTAATCTGACACAGATCTGCGCCCTGGTGCGTGTGCAGCATTTCACAGGCAGCCTCTCTCCCATGTCTGCAGCAATCAAACTCTTTTCTCATCTCCTCAGAAAATAACTGAAAACTGATGCAGAAAGATGAGCCTGCCTCCCAGACTGCTGTTCCCCATTCTCTCGCCCGACTGGACAGTTGAGTGATGATGTAGGCCACCTTGGCTCGTTCATTCGGAAAGGTTGTTGGTTGTAATTCAAAAATGATGGTGCACTGGGAAAGAAAAGAGCAGCAGGTTCTGAGCTCACATGAGTACTTTTCCGGAGGAGGCAGACAGGGCTCTTGGACAGGAGGAGTATGCAAGCACGCGGAGTGCGGGGCAGAAGATGCAGTGGCAGAATGTTGATGAGCACTCTGGGACAGCTGGAGTGACTGAGTCTGGCCACAAGCTCGGCTACATTGGCAGAAAGCGACTCTACTGCCCTGAACACTGTGTCAGTATCACTCCCCGTTGTTCCAGCGCAGCTCTCAGATGACCGGGTTCTGCTGGATCCATTCTGGCCAGATTGTAATGTCAGGGCGCTGGAGCAGGGATCCAATTGCAGACCCAGTACTGTGCACACACTGATATTAATTTAGTAACATATCTCCAGGTGCAAACCAAGTCAGTGTCAAAGTTCAGGCAGAGATCAAAACATCCAGACAAATCCAAAAGCCAGAATCGGGCCTCAACAGTTCCAGGTTCACAGGCCCCAACAGATCCTGAAACACAGGCTCCGTGAGTTCCTTAATCTTAGACATCAACAGTTCCAGATTCAGCTGCCCCAACAGTTCCTGAATCACAGGCTCCAAGAGTTCCAGTATCACAGGCTCCAACATTCTAAAAGTACAGGCTCCAGTACTTCCACAATCACAAGGCCCAACTGTTCTAGAATCACAGGATGCAACAGTTACAGAACTGGAAACTCCAACAGTTCCAGAATCACAGGCCCTAACTGTTCCAGAATCACAGGCTGCAACAGTTCCAAAATTACAGCTCTAACAGTCCAGAATCACAGGCTTTAACTGTTCTAGAATCACTGGCTGCAACAGTTCCAGATCGTGGGCCTCAATTGTTCCCGAATCACAGGCCCCAACAGTTCTTGAATCACAGATCTCAACTGTTCCTGAATCAGAGGTCCTAACAGTTCCAGAACCACAGGCCCCAACAGTTCCCAAATTATAGGCTCCAACAGTTCCATAACCACAGGCCCAACTGTTCAAGATTCACAGGCTCCAACAGTTCCAGAATCACAGGCCCCAATATTTCCAGGATCGCTGGTCACAACAGTTCCAGAATCATAGGACCCAACAGTTCCAGAATCACAGGCCCCAACAGTTCCCGAATCACAGGCCACTTGTCACCAGCAGCCAACCAGAATAGCCTCCACATTCCAACCCTTTGCCTCCTGCCAACCAGTCAATCTTCTTCCAGCTTAAAATAGTGCTACTGAAGATGTGTGATAGATTACTTGTAAATCATTGGGCAAGAACTTTGATTAAGAACACTATTTTTATCATCTTTCTTGTCGTATATTGTGGTGAGCAATCTCCACAAACAGTGAGGAGGCAGGTGGAGGCGAGGCTGATTGAGGGGATGAACCAGGCTAGGGCATTGTGAGGCACAATGTGTTCAGGCCGCTGGGTTTGCAGATGGAGTTAATTTCATTTCTGGAGATGAAGAGAACAATTTGGAGAGGAGTCCATGTGGAAGAGTTTCAATGCCTGTCCACCCAACCTGGTTGTATCACTTCAAGCGCCGAGCCGATTTGGTGAGATTGCAACGGCTTTGGGCAGGGCAGCCTGGGCGTATCATGGCACTTGGTTTCGGGTCCTTGAGCATTGTACCACTCATTTGCTGGACAATTTCAACACCAGCCCAGATAGACTGGAAGCATAAGTGTCAATACACAGGCAAGGCTGGGCTGATTTTGCAAACGTTCATTCCTTTCTCTGGGCAACGGGGATGTGTGCTGATCCGCCTGCTGTGCATTTATGCCCTGTTGGTGTGGAAACTGTAGAACAATAAGACCATAAGACCATAAGTCAAAGGAGCAGAAGTAGGCCATTCGGCCCATCGAGGCTGCTCCGCCATTTTATCATGAGCTGATCCATTTTATCCTATTTAGTCCCACTGCCCTGCCTTCTCACTATAACCTTTGATGCACTGGCTACTCAGATACCTATCAATCTCTGCCTTAAAGACACCCAATGACTTGGCCTCCACTGCTGCCCGTGGCAACAAATTCCATACATTCACCACCCTCTGACTAAAAAAATTTTTTGCATTTCTGTTCTGAAAGGGCACCCTTCAATCCTGAAGTCATGCCCTCTCGTACTCGACTCCCCCATCATGGGAAACAACTTTGCCACATCCACTCTGTCCATGCCTTTTAACATTCGAAATGTTTCTATGAGGTCTCCCCTCATTCTTCTAAACTCCAAGGAATACAGTCCAAGAGCGGTCAAACATTCCTCATATGTTAACTCTCTCATTCCCGGAATCATTCTAGTGAATCTTCTCTGTACCCTCTCCAATACTTGGCTTTGGACCTACTCCGGCTGCTCCAGGAGCGGATCTGGACTCAGTCAGGTTTCGAACGCCGTTGGTTTGCTTCTATTATCTGTCTGCACAATGTGGTGCTTTTCCTCTTTCTCTGCACAGTGATTTTTGTTTTTTTGGGTTTTGTTAAATTTGTCTTTTAATTGCGTTATTCGAGTTTCTTGCTTTGTGGTTGCCTATAAGCAGACAAATCTCAAGGTGTATAATTCGTACATTCTTAGATCATAAATGTGCTTTGAATCTTTGAATCTTCTATCCAAGTGACTGCAGAAGCTAAATCTAGAACAACACACGATCAGCAGTCTGAACAACATATGAGGCTACATTTCTGTCTCAGAGACAGCCAATAGGGTGTCAAGGGATTAACCAGTGCTGTCTAATGTTGATTATTATGATTGTTAAGCTGTCCACTTATACTTTATTAGACAACTGGTTAGGTATGTATATAATGTATATAATCAATTATTAACATTATTAGTCTAAAGGCATCTGGAGATGGACTACAGTAAATAGAATAATGGAAGTTCTGTGGAAAAGTTGTCTGAAGCACAAATCTCCATAGCAGCTTTCTCCCCATCAGTGATAAATAAACGTTCAATGCTTGCAATTGACCTGAAGCACTTGTTTCATTTCCTTCAACAGCCATCAGCACAAAGCAGTTTTAATCAATGTGTGATATTAAGAGATATCTGATAACATTGGATAGAACAGAAAATAAGAAACCAGACAAATTTCTGGCTTAGTTCTGGAGATTTGGCTCCAGCATAAACTGTAACTCTTTGAGTATAGTTATGTTAACATTTACATGATAATCTAGAAGTTATCATATAGACGTCAGAGTCAGTAGTGTGATTATCAACTAGTAACTTACTAGCTAGTAGTTAAACATATGTATAAGTTAATGTAACTACTATACAATAGATTGTCCAATGCACAAAAAAGGGATAAATCCAATCTAGCTAATTACTAACAATCGGTCAATAATCATAAAGGTGCCAACTACAGGGCTATCAAGTGAAACTTGCTGTCTAGTAATCGCTCCAGTTTTCAGTTTCACCAGAAGTACCTTGCTGTAGAGCTATTCATAGCATTGGTTTGAATGGCAGTAGGGAGTTCTGGTAAATCTAATCACAGGAACTGTGCTCTGCTGCAACAGGTACAGCTGTTACCTTGCAGTGCCAAAGGCTCAAATTCGATCCTGACCTGAGATGCTGTCTGCCTGGAGATTTTACGCAATCCCTCTGAGTGCCTGGATTTTCTCTGTATATGTCATTTTCTCCCACTTCCCAGAGATTTATGAGTTTATGGGTCAATTGCCTATTACGGTGGAATCTGTGGGGGAAGAGGGCTTGTGGGTTGGTGTGCACGTCCTGAAGAGAAGAAGGGAGAACAACTAAAATTGGATTAATGTAGGATTAGTGAAAATGGGCAGTCCATGTTTGGCACAGACAAAGTGTGCCGAAGAACTGTTTCCCTCTTTATGATCCAATGGGACAATGCTCCATATGGTTGGTGTAGTACCAGTGCAGAAATTCCTCAGGATAGTGTCCTATGCCCAATCAAATTTGGCTGCTTCATCAATGACCTTCCTTCCATCATGGGGTCAAAAGTCAGATGTTTACTGATGTCTGCACACATTTTGATTCATTTTCTTACTCCTCAGATGCAGCAGACAAATACCTGCTTGCAACAAGACCTCAAAGTTTGGGCAGAGTCAGAAATATGATAGCTGATATTCAGACTATGAAGTGTCAAGCAATGAACTGTGCCAACACCAAAGAACCTAATTGCCAAGCCTTGACATTCAGTCTGAGTACTTCACCATCACAGTACTGCAGGTCAATATAGAACAGAAACATAATTGAACAATTAAATAAGTACAAGACCACCATTTGAATACCCTTCACCGCTGACTTAGCAAGCCCTTTCCTCCATCCACAAGTAACAAGTCATGAGCCTGAAAACATACCCTGCATCATCCTGGACAAACTTACATTAGCACTCCATCCATCACCCTAAACAGTCACTCCCTGAACTGCCTGTGCATATTGGCTGCAGTGTGCTTTACCTACAAAATGCTCTGTAGTACTCAACAAGACTATTTGGAACTAACACTGGATATTCATCATCACTGGGTCTAAATCCTGGATCTCTGTCCCAAAAATGATATAGGAGAATTTTACTAGAAAGTCTGCAGCTATTCCAGAAGACAGTTCACCAGGACCTTTACAAGGACAAGAAATGCCCTTGCTGGTGACACCCAGATTCAAAGTTCACAATAAAATGTTTTGTCAGAGTATGTCACCACATACAACCCTGAGCATACCTGTGAGCATACTTAGCAATTCTGTAGAATATTAACTATAGACAGGATCAATGAACAACAAACTGTGCAAATGCAAATATAAATAAATAGCAATAAATAACAAGTATGAAATAACATAGAACATAGAATAGTACAGCACAGTACAGGCCCTTCGGCCCACAATGTTGTGCCGACCCTCAAACCCTGCCTCCCATATAAGCCCCCACCTTAAATTCCTCCATATACCTGTCTAGTAGTCTCTTAATCTTCACCAGTGTATCTGCCTCCACCACTGACTCAGGCAGTGCATTCCATGCACCAACCACTCTCTGAGTAAAAAACCTTCCTCTAATATCCCCCTTGAACTTCCCACCACTTACCTTAAAGCCATGTCCTCTTGGATTGAGCAGTGGTGCCCTGGGGAAGAGGCACTGGCTATCCATTCTATCTATTCCTCTCATTATCTTGTACATCTCTATCATGTCTCCTCTCAACCTCCTTCTCTCCAAAGAGTAAAGCCTTAGCTCCCTTAATCTCTGATCATAATGCACACTCCCTAAACCAGGCAGCATCCTGGTAAATCACCTCTGTACCCTTTCCAATGCTTCCACATCTTTCCTATAGTGAGGTGACCAGAACTGGACACAGTACTCCAAGTGTGGCCTAACCAGAGTTTTATAGAGCTGCATCATTACATCGCGACTCTTAAACTCTATTCCTCGACTTATGAAAGCTAGCACCCCATAAGCTTTCGTAACTACCCTACCCACTTGTGAGGCAACTTTCAGGGATCTGTGGACATGTACCCCCAGATCCCTCTGCTCCTCCACACTACCAAGTATCCTGCCATTTACTTTGTACTCTGCCTTGGAGATTTTCCTTCCAAAGTGTACCACCTCACACTTCTCTGGGTTGAACTCCATCTGCCACTTCTCGGCCCACTTCTGCATCCTATCAATGTCTCTCTGCAACCTTTGACAATCGTCTACACTATCTACAACACCACCAACCTTTGTGTTGTCTGCAAACTTGCCAACCCACCCTTCTACCCCTACATCCAGGTCGTTAATAAAAATCACAAAAAGTAGAGGTCCAAGAACAGATCCTTTTGGGCACCACTAGTCACAATCCTCCAATCCGAATGTACTCCCTCCACCACGACCCTCTGCCTTCTGCAGGCAAGCCAATTCTGAATCCACCTGGCCAAACTTCCCTGGATCCCATGCCTTCTGACTTTCTGAATAAGCCTACCACGTGGAACCTTGTCAAATGCCTTACTAAAATCCATATAGATCACGTCCACTGCACTACCCTCATCTATATGCCTGGTCACCTCCTCAAAGAACTCTATCAGGCTTGTTAGACACAATCTGCCCTTCACAAAGCCATGCTGACTGTTCCTGATCAGACTATGATTCTCCAAATGCCCAGAGATCCTATCTCTAAGAATATTTTCCAATACCTTTCCCACCACAGATGTAAGGCTCACTGATCTATAATTACCCGGACTATCCCTACTACCTTTTTTGAACAAGGGGACAACGTTCGCCTCCCTCCAATCCTCCAGTACCATTCCCATGGACAACGAGGACATAAAGATCCTAGCCAGAGGCTCAGCAATCTCTTCCCTCAACTCATGGAGCAGCCTGGGGAATATTCCTTCAGGCCCCGGGAACTTATGTGTCTTAATGTATTTTTAACAACTCCAACACCTCCTCTCCCTTAATACCAACATGCTCTAGAACATCAACCTCACTCATATTGTCCTCACCATCATCAAGTTCCCTCTCATTGGTAAGGTATCCCCTTTTGCTCAAGAGCCTGATGTCTGAAGGGTAGTAACTGTTCTTGAACCTGGTGGTGTGAGTTTTGAGGCTCTTGTACCTTCTACCTGATGGCAGCAGCGAGAAAACAGCATGGCCTGGGTGGGTGGGGATCTCTGATGATGGATGCTGCTTTTCTACTGCAATGTTTCATTCAGATGTGCTCGATGGTTGGGAGGGCTTTACCCATGATATACTGGGCTGAATCTACTACCTTTTGTAGGATCTTCTGCTCAGAGGAATATTTTAATAATGAAATTCCAATAAAATGAATAAGTGTGACATATATATAATATGCAATTATATACCTCTACCTTGATTAAGTCCCTTCAACCATTACCCTCCATCTTCTATGCGCAAGCAAGTTCTGAATCCAAACAGTCAATTTGCTGCGGACCCCATGTCTTATGGATTAGCCTCCCATGAGGGAGTTTGTCAAATTCCTTACTAAAATCAACACAGACAACGTCCACTGCCCTACCCTCATCGATCTCTCTTGTCACCTTGTCAAAAAACTCAATCAATTTGGTAAGACATGACCTGCCACACAAAAAGCCAAACTGGGACTCCCAAATTAGGCCATGGGTTTCCTAATGCTCATATATCCTATCCCTAAAAATTTTCTCCAGAATTTCCCTGTAACTGACAAGCGACTCACTGGGCTATTGTTCCCAGGATCTTCCTTCATTCTCTTCTTAAATAGAGGTACAACATTAACCACTCGCAGTCTTGGCTGTGGCTAGAGAGGACACGAAGATGTGGTCATGTGCCCAGCAATCTTGTCTCTTGCCTCCTTCAATAACCTGGGGTAAATTCCATCAGGCTCCGGAGACTTGTCCACCTTAATATTCTATTGGAGGCCCAACATTTCCTCATCTTTGAGCTTGAAATGCTCTAATGTATTTATAGACTCAGCACTGATCTCCTGGTCATGTCATTTTCCTTGGTAAATACAGAAGCAAAGTACTCATTAAATACCTCACTCACATTCTCTGCAACCAAGCAAATGTTCCCCCCACTTTATCGCTGAGTGGCCCCTCCATCTCCTTAGTTATCCTTTTGCTCTTGATGTATGCCAGAATCAGAATCAGGTTTAATATTGCCAGCATATTTTGTGAAATATATTAACTTAGCAGCAGCAATACAATGCAATACATGATAACATAAAAAATAGAGTAAATCAATTACAGTAAGTATATAAGCAATACACACAAAAAATGCTGGTGAATGCAGAAGGCCCGAAACATCGACTGTACCTCTTCCTACAGATGCTGCCTGGCCTGCTGCGTTCACCAGCACTTTTTGTGAGTGTTGCTTGAATTTCCAGCATCTGTAGATTTCCTCGTGTTTGCGTTTTTAAATTCACTACTGCGAAACCTCTTCCAATGATGCCTACACTGAAGAAGTTTAAATCCTCTCTTCGATGGGAGTTTAGTGAAACAATCTCTCACTGCTCCCCATCTATAATTTCTTCTGCCCTTCAACTTTTTGACCACATTTTGACTCAGACTAGCTATTACACCCTTCCTTGGAACGTGTCTCTGCCCCCAACTTACTCCAGTTGGCTTTAGGATTCATTTTCGAGCCTCTCAATTTGGACCTTCTGAGGATCCCAGGTACTCACATTTTAGTGACTCTGCCTCCCGTCGCTTCTCCCATCAAGCTCTGAAGGCAACCCCCTCCGCCATGAGGAGGTACTTGGCGTCCCTATCCCAGACCCTTCCACACCTTCGGGACACTTTCTTTGCCGTCTGTAATGAACCTGTCCGTTATTTCATCTTCCGTCAGATCCATGCCTGCAATCGGCTTTTCTTTGACTTTGTCATGTTAGGCAGGGATCGCAAGATCTTACATCTGCAGACTCCAGAACCTGCTGGCCCCGACGCTAGCAGGCATGAATTTCAGATTGCGGCCCTTGCCATTGATCTTGCCGGCTCCAGCACCCCAGGGAAGATTCAAAACCCGGACTCCAGCACTATCAATGCGGGCTCCAACGACCATGGACATCTTCAAAGAAATTGCGCAACCTACAGCTGCGACTCCAGCCTTGAACTCCAGGCCAGGTCTTCTCGTGCTGCTATTGTGACTCCCGTCTCCCCTTCCCCCACCACCACTCTGCAACCCCGTCTCCCTCAGATCCCACCGTCAACTCCTGGGCCCTCAGAGGCTCAATCTTCCTCTCAACCCAACCCTCCCCTCTCCACTGACACCCCCAGCCTCCCCCCACCAATCCCAGCTCTCATCCGTGCTGGGTCTTTACTATCCCCTCCGACCTTCTTCTCTGTGAGGTAGAGCGATCTGTCCTCAGTAAGGACCTTATCTTTGTACCCCTTCGCCCACACCTCAGTGAGTTCATGTTCACCATGACGCAGAACTCTTCTTCCACCGGCTCCGTCTCCGAGCCTACTTCTTCGGCAAGGACTCTTCCACCCCCACCAATGACCCCTTCTCCCGTCTTCAACCCTCCTCCTCTTCATGGACACCCCGCTCTGGTCTTCTGCCTGCTCTGGATCTCTTTATTGCTAACTGCTGATGGGACATCAGCCATCTCGACTTCACCACATCTTGTTCCCATTCCAATCTCACTCCACTTTCAAATCTCTTACTATCTCTTCTTTCAGTTAGTCCTGATGAAGGGTCTCAGCCTGAAACGTCGACTGTACCTCTTCCTATAGATGCTGCCTGGCCTGCTGTGTTCACCAGCATTTTTTGTGTGTGTTGCTTGAATTCCCAGCATCTGCAGATTTCCTCGTGTTTACAGTAAGTATTATGTGTGTATTAAATAGTTACATTAAAAATAATTCAAAAACAGAAATAATAAAAGTGAGATGGTGTTGATGGGTTCAATGTCCATTTAGGAATCAGATAGCTGAGGGGAGTAAGCTGTTCCTGAATGGCTGAGTGTGTGCCTTCAGGTTCTATACTTCCTTCCTGATGGTAACAATGAGAAGAGGGCACATCCTGGGTGATGGGGTCCGTAATGATGGACACCACCTTTCTGAGGCACTGCTCCTTGACGAAATCTTGGATAGTACAGAGGCTGGTACCCAAGATGAAACTGACTAATTTTATGAATTTCTGTAGGTTCTTTCGATCCCGAGCAGTAGCCCCCGCAACCCCCCCCGAATTCCAAACAGTGACGCAGCCTGTCAGAGTGCTGCCCATGGTACATCTGTAGAAGTCTTTGAGTATCTTAGGTGACAAACCTAATCTCCTCAAACTCCGAGTGAAATATAATTGCTGTCTTTCCATCTTTATAGCTGCATTGATATGATTGGGCCAGGTTAGATCCTTGGATAACTTAACAGCCAGGAACTTGGAGCTGCTCACTCTCTCCACTTCTGATCCCTCTCTAAGAATTGGTTCATGTTCCCTCCTCTTACCCTTTCTGAAGTTCACAATCAGCTCTTCTGTCTTACCGCTGTTGAGTGCAAGGTTGTAGCTGCAACACCACTCGACTAGCTGGAATATCTCACTCCTGTCTGCTCTTTCAACTCCATCTGAGATTCCACCAACAATGGTTGTATCATCAGAAAATTTATAGACAGTATCTCAGCTATGCCTACTCTCTCTTTACCCACACAGTCATGGATAAAGAGAGAGTAGAGCAGTGGGCTAAGCACACACCCCTGAGGTGCACCAGTGTTGATTGTCAATGAGGAGGAGACATTAATACCAATCTTCGCAAGTTGTGGTAAAATGTGTATATAAAATGCATTAGGATTCACCTTAATACCACTTGCCAAGGACTTTTCATGGCCTCTCCTAACTTTCCTAATTACCTTCTTTAGTTCTTTTCTGGCTTCTTTATAATCCTCAAGTGCTTCATTTGATTTTAACTTCCTTTTTCTTCTTGACTAAATTCATCTCCTCTCTGGACATCCAAGTTCTTTTATCTATCCATCCCTGTCCCTCCTTCTAACAGGAACATACCTTTCCTGTACTCTGTGCAATTGATCTTTAAATACCCTCCACATGTCCGATGTGGACTTGCCAGAGAAAAGGTGTTCCCAATTAAAGCTTCTCAGTTCCTGCCTAATACCCTTGTAATTTGCTCCACCTAATTTAAAACTCTCCCACAAGACCATCCCTATCCTTACTGATAGCTATCCTGAAAGTTCAGAAGTTGTGGTCACTGTTCCCTAACCAATCACTCACTGAAAGGTCAATCACCTGGCCAGGCTCATTACAAAAACACCAGGTCCAGTATGGCTCCTTCTCCCATTGGACCGTTCAGATATTGATTTGGGAAACCTTACTGAATACAGGAACCAGAGATGCAGGTCAATGACCTTTGTCTGGTCAGGGAAAATGAGGAAGTGATAGAGAGGCGCTATTGGCAGATAGTCACACCGGGACCTGGGGAGACAGATAAGTGGATAACAGTCAGGAGAGGGAAGGGTAGGAGTCAGAGGCTAGAAAGCATCCCTGTGGCTGTACACCTTGACAATAAGTATTCCTGCTTGAGTACTGTTGGGGGAAATGGCCTACCTGGGGGGAGCAACAGTGGCCGTGCCTCTGGCACAGAGTCTGGCCCTGTGGCTCAGAAGGGTAGGGAAAAGAAGGGGAAGGCAGTAGTGATAGGGGACTCTATAGTTAGGGGTTAGACAGGCTATTCTGTGGACGCAGGAAAGAAGCACGGATGGTAGTTAGCCTCCCAGGTGCCAGGGTTCGGGATGTTTCTGATCATGTCCACGATATCCTGAAGTGGGAAGTTGAACAACCAGAGGTCGTGGTACATATTGGTACCAACGATATAGGCAGGAAAAGGGAGGAGGTCCTGAAAACAGACAACAGGAGGTTTGGAAGGAAGTTGAGAAGCAGGACCACAAAGGTAGTCATCTTGGGATTACTGCCTGTGCCACGTGACAGTGAGTATAGGAATAGAGTGAGGTGGAGGATAAATGTGTGGCTGAGGGATTGGAACAGGGGGCAGGGATTCAGAATTCTGGATCATTGGGACGTCTTTTGGGACAGGAGTGACCTGTACAAAAAGGACAGGTTGCACTTGAATCCCAAGGGGACCAATATCCTGGCGGGGAGGTTTGCTAAGGCTGTTGGGGAGAGTTTAAACTAGGATTGCTGGGGGGTGGGAACCAAACTGAAGTGACGAAGGAAGAGGTGGTTGGTTCACAAATAGAGAAAGCTTGAAGACAGTGTGAGAGGGAGGATAGGCAGGTGATAGAGAAGAGACGCGCTCAGACTAGTGGTTTGAGATGTGTCTATTTTAATACAAGAGGTAGTATGAATAAAGCGGATGAGCTTAGAGTGTGGATCAGTACTTGGAGCTATATTGTGGCCATTACAGATACTTGGATGCTGAGGGGCAGGAATGGTTACTTCAGGTGCCAGGCTTTAGATGTTTCCGAAAGGCAAAGGAGGTGGGAGTGTGGCACTATTGATCAGAGATAGAGTCATGACTGCAAAAAGGGAGGAAGACATGGAGGGATTGTCTACAGCATCTCTGTGGGTGGAAGTTAGGAACAGGAAGGGGTCAATAACTCTACAGGGTTTTTTTTATAGACCACCCAATAGTAACAGTGATATCGAGGAGCAGATAGGAGACAGATTCTGGAAAGGTGTAATAATAACAGAGTTGTCGTGATGGGAGATTTTAATTCCCAAATATCGATTGGCATGTCACTACAGCGAGGGGGTTAGATGGGGTGGAGTTTGTTAGGTGTGTTCAAGAAGGTTTCTTGACACAATATGTAGATAGGACTACAAGAGGAGAGGCTGTACTTCATCTGGTACTGGGAAATGAACCTGGTCAGGTGTCAGATCTGTCAGTGGGAAAGCATTTTGGAGATAGTGATCACAATTCTATCTCCTTTACCATAGCATTGGAGAGGGATAGGTACAGAGAATATGGGTGCAATATTGCTTAGCGCTGTGATGTGAGGTTCAGCAGGGTCACAGCCTCAGGGAAGAAGCTCTTCCTGTGCCTGCTGGTGTGGGAGCGGAGGCTCCTGTAGTGCCTACTGGATGGGAGGAGAATGAAAAATCCATGGTTGGGATGAGATGCATCCTTGATAATGCTTTTCGCCCTGCCCAGGCAGCATTTATGATAGATGTTCTCAGTGGTCGACAATTGGGTGCCGATAATCCGCTGGGCAGTTTTCACTACACACTGGAGTGCTTTGCGATCCAATACGGGACAATTGCCATACCACACTGAGATGCAGTTGGTGAGCATGCTCTCAATGGTACAGTGGTAAAAGTCTGTCAGTATCCTGGGACAGAGGTGAGCTATCTTGATGCTCCGCAGGAAATAAAGGCACTGATGCACCTTTTTGATCAGGATAGAGGAGTTCAGGGACCAGGTGAGATCCTCGGAAATGTGGACACCAAGGAATTTGAAACTTGATACACGCTCCACTACAACTCCGGTGATGTAGATGGCGACGTGAGTGTGGCTCCTAGCAGGCCTGATGTCCACAATGATCCCCTTGGTCTTCTGGGTGTTAAGGGCCAGGTTGTTATCGGCACACCACGTGGCCAGGTGCTGGACCTTGTCCCTGTAGGCCATCTCGTCATCCCCTCTGATCAGGCCAACCACCATGGTGTCATCTGCGAACTTGATTATGGAGTTAGAACCGTGTACAGGAACGCAGTCATAGGTGAAAAGGGAGTACAGAAGAGGGCTCAGCACACAGCCTTAGGCACGTCGGTATTCAGGGTGTGAGTGGAGGAGGAGAGGTTGTCTAACTTAACTGATTGGGGTCTGTTAGTCAGAAAGTTCAAGGTCCAATTGCAGAGGGATGAGCTGATACCAAGCTGGCAAAGTTTGGCGATCAGCTTGGAGGGGATCACAGTAATGAATGCCAAACTAAAGTCAATGAACAGCATTCTGACATAAGAGTTGGGGCTGTCCTGGTGGGTCAGGGCAGAGTGAAGTGCCGTGGGGATGGCATCCTCTGTTGACCTGTTGGTGCGATAGGCAAATTGTTGAGGATCCAGGGTAGTGGGCAGACAGGATTTCAGATGTGATAGAACCAGTCTCTCAAAGCGCTTTGCAATGATGGGGGTGAGTGAAACTGGACAGAAATCATTCAGGCCCATGACAGTGGAATGCTTTGGCACTGGCACGATGGTGGCGATCTTGAAGCTTGTGGGGACAACTGCCTGGGCCAGGGACAGATTAAGAATGTCCGTGAAGACCCCGGCCAACTGCCTTGCACAGACTCTGAGCACTTGGCCAGGTATTCCATCCGGACCAGCTGCCTTCCGTACATTCACCCTGCTCAGGGTGGCGCAAACATCGGAGGTGGAAAGTGAGAGAGGCAGTTCACCAGGTGGGAGATCCGCTTTGAGGGTGACCTCCTTGTTCTCTCGGTCAAAGCGAGCGTAGGAGTAATTGAGCTCGTCAGGGAGGGAAACAGAGCTGGAAGGTGGTTTGAAGTCTGTAATGACCTGTATGCCATGCCACATGTGCCGGGGGTCTGAGGAGTTGAAATGCTCCTCGATTATCTGTTTGTATATGTGTTTAGCCAGAGAGATTCCCCTCCTCAGGTTGGCCCTGGCTGAGCTGTAAGCCTCCTGGTCTCCAGACCTGAAGGCTGAATCTCTGGCTTTGAGCAGGAGGCGAACTTCTCTGTTCATCCATGGTTTCTGATTGGGGAAAACTTTTATTTGTTTTTGTGATGTCACTCTATCTACACACTTGTTGATGTGCTCAAGGACAGAGTTGGTATATAAATCAATGTTAATCTGAGAGTCTGTGGTGACATGGGCAGCAAGCGCACTCCAGTCTGTGTGCTGGAATTGGTGTTGAAGAGCAGAGTCAGCACCCTCCAGCCAGACCTGAATAGTCTTCATTGTGAGTTTCACACGTTTTATGACCGGGCTATACTTGGGAAGCTGAAACAATGAAAGATGGTCGGACTATCCCAGGTGGGGGAGGGTAGTGGCTTTGTAAGCGTCAGCCACATTTGTGTAGACATGATCTAAGGTTTTTTTTCCCCTTGTGGTGCATGATACATTTTGGTAAAATCTTGGAAACACACTACGTAGACAATAAAGGCTCCATCTGGATGCAATGTCTGCAGCTTGCTAATAGCGGCGCTGAGGTCTTTCATGGCTACTTTAGCATTAGCATCCGGAGGTACATAAACTACGACAGCAATGATGCATGTAAACTCCTGAGGTTGATCAAAAGGTCTGCACTTAATCAGGTATTCCAGATCAGCAGAGCAATAAGTGTAAGCAATGGTAGTTAGTACACCATGATTGACTCACGTAGATGCATAAACCATCTCCCCTACTATTACCTGTCTCTGTTGCAGCTCTGTCAGCCCTGAAGACCGTGCGCCCTTCCAGTTCCAACACGTTGTTTGGGACATCACTGTTTAGCCACGTCTCCGTAAAAAACATTATGTTGCAATGCATAAGCCTTCTTTGTATGAGGGTCCAAGTCCTTAGGTTTCTAAACCTTCAAAAAGCTGGTACATTAATCAATCATTCCTGCCCCTCTTTCAATCAAGTTTCAGTAATGGCTACAAGATTGTAGTTCCATGTACTGCTCTGAGCATTAAAATATACACACTTCAAACTATCCAATCCGTCATACCTGTTATTTCAAGTTTGCCTTTCAGTACTTTCCCTGACATCTGCTTTCTGGTCTGATCCTTCTCTTACAGACCTGGGTCTCTGGTTCCCAGCCCCCTGCAAAACCTGTTTAAATTCTACCGAGTAGCATCAGCAAACCTTCTCACTAAGATATTGGTTCCCCTCCAGTTCAGGTGCAACCCGTCTCTTAAGCACATCAGCTTTCCCCAGTAAAGATTCCAATGATACAGGAATTTGAAATCCCATCCCCCGCACCATCTTCGCAGCCACTCACTCATTCATCCATGCAATCACCCCATTCCTATTTACAGTGGACCACGGCACTGGGAGTAATCCAGAGATTACAACCTTGGAGATCCTTCTCTTCAACCTCTTTGATAACTCTATACTCACTGTGAAGGAGTTTTTCCTCTTTTCTACTTATGCAATAGGTATCAACATGCATCACAACCTCTCGCTGTTTCCCCTCCCCCTTGGTGTTCCTCTGGAGTCAGTATTGGGACCACTACTTTTCACATAGTTTGTCATTCATTTAGATAATGGAATTCATGGCTTTGCGGCAAAGTTTGCAGATGGATGATACGAAGATAAGTGGAGGGGTCGGTAGTGCTGAGGAAGTAATGTCATTACAGCTAGACAGAGACAAATTGGAAGAATGGGCAAAAAAATGGCAGATGGAATACAGCATTAGGAAAGGTATTATAATTCATTTTGATTAAAGGAACAATAGTACGGACTATTATCTAAATGGGGAGAAGATTCAAACATCAGAGGTGCAGAGGGACTTAGGAGTCTTTGTGCAAGACTCCCAGAAGGTTAATTTACAGCTTGAGTCAGTGGTAAAGAAGGCAAATGCAATGTTGGCATTTATTGCAAGGGGAATAGAATGTAAAAGCAAGGAGATATTGCTGAAGCTTTATAGGACACTAGTCAGGCTGCACTTAAAGTATTGTCAACAGTTCTGGGCCCCAAATCTCAGAAAGGATGTGTTGTCATTGGAGAGAGTCCAGAGGAGGTTCATGAGGATGATTCCAGGAATGAAGGGGTTAACATACGAGAGGCATTTGGCAGCTTTGGGCCTGTACTCACTGGAACTTAGAAGAATGCGGGGGATCTCATTGAAACTGCCAAGTGTGGAAAGGACTAGGTAGGGTGATTGTGGAGAGGACGTTTCCTATGGTGGGGGTATCCAGAACTAGAGGACACAGCCTCAAAATTAAAGGGTGACCCTTTAGAACAGAGGTAAGAAGGAATTTTTTAAGTCAGAGAGTAGTGAATCTGTGTAATACTCTGCCACAGACTGCGGTGGAGGCGAAGTCTGTGCTTGTCTTTAAGGTGGAAGTTGATCGTTTCCTGATCAGTCAGGGCATCAAAGGATATGGTGAGAAGGCAGGTGTATGGGGTTGAGTGGGATCCGGGATCAGCCATGATGGAATGGCAGAGCAGACTCGATGGGCTTTATGGCCTAATTCTGTTCCTATGCCTTATGGTCTTATGGGCTAATATCCTGCAGCCACTCCAATATATCATGGAATCTAGAACCCGGGAGGCAACACACCATCTTGGTGTCTCTTTTGCGAACATAGAATCTCCCTTCTGTCCCTATTATTATCGTGTTCCCTATAACTACCAAAGTGTCTGACTTTATTTTCCCTGTTGAGCCTCAGAGCCAGCCACAGTGCCACCAGTTTGGCTGTTGCTGCCATGATCTGATGGCTCAACCCCCTCCCCCAGCAGTGTCCAAAGAGGTATACTTGTTGATGAGGGGAATAGCTACAGGGGAACCCTGAACTGAACTTCTTAATCCCCTTACTACCCCTGGCCATCCATCTGCTGTCCAAAGCCTGTTCTCTGGGTGTGACCACCTCTTCAAAAGTCTTGTCTATAATATCTTCAGCTTCCCAAATGATCCTGGGTACATCCATAAACACGAGGAATTCTGAAGATGCTGGAAATTCAAGCCACACACATCAAAGTTGCTGGTGAACGCAGCAGGCCAGGCAGCATCTCTAGGAAGAGGTACAGTCGACGTTTCAGGCTGAGACCCTTTGATGGATATTTATTTATATACACATTGTTTCTCTCTCCTTTTTCTCCCTCTGTCCTTCTGACTATACCCCTTGCCCATCCTCTGGGTTTCTTTTTTCCCCTTCCCCTCCCCCTTTTCCTTCTCCCTGGGCCTCCTGTCCCATGATCCTCTCATATCCCTTTTGCCAATCAACTGTCCAGCTCTTGGCTCCATCCCTCCCCCTCCTGTCTTCTCCTATCATTTTGGATCTCCCCTCCCCCTCCCAGTTTCAAATCTCTTACTAGCTCTTCCTTCAGTTAGTCCTGACGAAGGGTCTCGGCCTGAAACGTTGACTGACTACATCCAGCTGCGGCTCCAACTCCTCGACCCAATCAGTCAGGCGCTGAATTTGGCTGCACTTCCCACAGATGTAGTCATCTGGTATCCTGAATTCCCACATCTGACGGGAGGAACATTCCATCCTGACTAGCCTGTACCAAAAAAGAAAAAAAGCTTACCTCTTCTTCATTGTGTCTTCACCAAAGCCAAAGCCAAAGCCTTCACGATCTATCACTAGCCCACTCTGACAGTTGCTGCTCTGCTTAAACCTATCCTTCTTTTATTTACAGCTGAGTTTCGGCCTCCGACGATGACACTTTATTCTGCATTGTTATTGTCTTACCTCATTCTGGTTCAATGCAATGATTTGATTTGAATAAACAGTGTGTAAGACAAACTATTCACTGTACCCTGGTACATGTGAAAATACTCCAGGTGTAACCTCACCATTTGCCAGACAACTTTATTCTCATATTCAAATTCTCTCTTAATCAAAGCATACCATACCATTTGTCTTTCTAATTACCAGTTACACCTATCTTTTGGCTTACAGTGACTTGTGTAAAAGCACACCTGGTTCCCTTTGAGAATATTAACATTGAGGCACAGCGGGGCAGAAGTTAGTATTGAAGACTCACAGCTCTAAAATTTGTATCCAACCATGGTTCTACAATGTCTGTCTGGTGTTTACAAGTTCTCTGTTTAACTCTGTGGGTTTCCATGTCCTCCATTTTTCTCCCACAATCCAAAAACTCATGGTTAATTAGCCAGGTTAAGTATATTGCCATAGCAGATGGCTGCTACGAGAATGTTGTGAAGGGGTGCAGAATTAGTTGATGACGAAGGGTAAAAAGTGAGCTTAGTGCAGATAGATGCTTGAAATTTGGCATGCCTTATGAAAACAGGTTAGTGAACTCGGCCTTTTCTCCTTGGAGCAACGGAGGATGAGAGGTGACCTGATAGAGGTGTATAAGATGATGAGAGGCATTGATCGTGTGGATAGTCAGAGGCTTTTTCCCAGGGCTGAAATGGTTGCCACAAGAGGACACAGGTTTAAGGTGCTGGAGAGTAGGTACAGAGGAGATGTCAGGGGTAAGTTTTTTACTCAGAGAGTGGTGAGTGCGTGGAATGGGCTGCCGGCAATGGTGGTGGAGGCGGATACGATAGGGTCTTTTAAAAGACTTTTGGATAAGTACATGGAGCTTAGAAAAATAGAGGGTTATGGGTAAACCTATTAACAACTTTGTGGGCTGAAGGGCCTGTATTGTGCTGTAGGTTTTCTATGTTTCTATGTAACAATGTGAGCCAAAGTGCCTACTTTGGTTCTGTGATGCAATGAGTACCCAATCTACCACCACCTAACAAATACTTTCTCTTTTGCACATCTAAGTGGATAAACATATATTTTTCCACATTATATTTTATCTGTCATGTTCTTGTTCATCCATTCAACTTGTCCATGTCATTTTGATGCCTCTTCACTTTCTTTAGATTGACCATTCCAGTTAGTTTTGTATCAGCAGCAAACCTGGATATTCTGTAGCCTCAGTCAAATGCTTAAAAGAGATTGTAAAAAGCTAAAACTCAAGCACTGATCCCTGACGTAACCTACGCATAAGTTACAGCCCATCAACATGAGAGTAATCTGTTTATTTGCTATAATTGCTTTCTCCTAAATTTCATTCACTTCCATGGTTTTTAACTTTGAACTAAATGTACAGGGTGTTTCGGAGTGGAAAGATCAGTGAGGCAGTATGTAAATGCTATGCTTCCTCTGAGCCGGACGTTGCCGCTACCAGGTGTGGAGCTAAACAAGGCACGACAGTTGAAATGGGAGTTCATTTTATTTCATAAAGCTGACATTCATTGTGAAGCTGAACACTCTGAAAATAACAATTACCTGCTGTTGTCATGAAGAAAATGCAATTGCAAAGAAATGGTAACAAAAAGGAATGACTTTGCAGCAGGAAATCACAAAACGCAAAAAGGTAATCACAAAGAAGTGGCAAAAGAAATATAGCCAGAAAAATATCTGCAATAATTAGAGAAATCATCTTTATCCTCCCTTAATTACCTAATTTACTTACACACATTATTAAAATGAATTGACATTTTAATATTCCATAGGTAGTTTGCATAACACAGTTTACGAAGAAAATAATGAACCAAACTCTTTAACAATCTGCTCTCCACAATTACAGCTAAGACTCCCAAAGTAACATCAATCTAGAACAGACTAATTAAGTTTGGGTTGATAATCATTTATTCTCCTATTGCCTCAGAGCAATTCTTATATTAGAGAAAGTTACTTTACTCAAATCAAATAAGCTGACTAAGTATTATATTTATAAGAAACTTTAGCCATCAGTCAATTAATCCATCATTTTCTCCAGACAGCAATGTGTAAATGGCATATTATATTACCAACCTTTTAGGAACTAAGTGATTAAATTATGTCTGAAAATTTATTGACAGCCTCACTAATTCTTTTATTATGAGTAAATATGGAATTCTCTACATGTCAGAGTAGAAGAATAAATGTAATGGGATGGATGAACTTATTATGCTATCCTTACTTATTGGACATATAATGACATGCATTTTTAAGAGTTAATCTCTTAATCTCTTAAATTTCATTCTCCTTTATTATTTGAACTAAATGGCAGGATTTTTCTAAATCGAGAACATATCATGGATAGATATGGTCTACTATGAGAATGAGTGAGCTGGAGTCAGTAGTGACTCTGAATGACATAGTACAATTGACCTCAATTCTCATGGGTTTAGGAGAATGGGTCTGCTCTCAGAGATCACTATCGATTGTGAGCACATGTGAGAGGTCAGAGAGAACACAAACGGGCACTGCTGCTGTGAAGAGAGATCAGGTGAATAACAGCATGTAGCTACCACCTTTGACAGATCATGAGCTGATGTCTTTAGGACAACATGAGAGCATAAGCAGAAAAGATTGTCAGTTTGGGCAATCAACTCACCAGTAACATTCCATTGTGGATGTGAAGGCAATTTTATCTATACAACTTGCATGGTACCATAAAAGACTTCTTCAACAGCATCTTCTAAATTCACAAAGAAGGCAAAGAGTGAGAAACAAACAAAGCAAAAGAATATAAGCTGACATAAAAGTAGGCCATATGGCCCTTCAAAACTATACTCATTATTTTAAGGTAATCCATTCTGTCCACTTCTCCTCTCCTTTCATTTAGTCTTGTAACTCCATAATCTATCTGTATACCTCCTAAACTATGTACAATGAAGTGCCAAGGGCAGCACACCTCGATGATTCCTTTTATTAGTCTACAGAACATTCATGCTCCAAATACCTTTGCGATTCATAAATTCTGACAAACTTTGGTATTGTTATATCTTCTCCAGAACGAGTCTGATCTTGGTGGAATCTGCTTGTCACCGGACTCATGGTAATAATTGGGAATTTGAAACTGCAGTTCAGAAACCCAGTTTCCAGAATCGTTCTGGGGATTTTGACAGAAGGTGATGGCATGAAAACTTCCCTTCCACTAAAATGATTTTAAGTGTAGAAAGCATTTCTGACACTCAGTGAGAATTAAAAAAATAATTGAAAGTAAAATAAATGATTAAAATTAAAAGATATTTAAAAATATATTCAATTAATTGCCACAGACGGCTGTGGAGGCCAAGTCATTGGATATATTTCAAACAGAGGTTGATAGGTTCTTGATTAGTAAAAGTCTCCAGTGTTACAGGGAGATGGCAGGAGAATGAAAGGAAGAAAAATCAGACATGATGGGATGGTAGAATAGACTTGATGGGCTGAATAACCTAATTTTCCTCCTATGGCTTAAGGTCAAAGTAAAAGCAGTTATAAATTGCAAAAATACATTAAACTAAAAGATTTTTTTGAAAATTACTTTCTCTTTTATCTCCAAAATTACAGATCTGCAGTACTCAGTGAAAATAAAATGGACTTCTATCACACATCAGGATATTTTATGCATAACATCGGAGAGAAGATTCCCTGATGTGATGGTGGAGAGTCCCATCAAAACTTGCCCAAGTAGCTGGACCTAACATGGAGTCCAATGAAGAGTGTTATAAGAGTGCCATTGCCTGTTTCCCAATCAGGATTATGGACTCTCTCTGGCAAGACATCGTGGTTGACGAAGCTGTCACGCACATCTCTTCTATTTCCCTACTTCTGCTCTTACCCGACAACCCTTTCCTCCAGACCCCATCCAAGGTATTGTTTTTCCCTGGTCATCATTGATCAGCCATGTGCAGAATAAAGAAAAATAAATACAATGCTAACTCAGATAACAATACGTGGTTGTAAAGTGAACAGCCCTTTGCTATCTGTGGTTGAGGGTGGCGTAGTATTCTATTCCATGATCCAGTCTAAAATTGGCCTTGATCAATATTCTGCAATTTCCTTTAAAAATAATCAGATAATGCCAAAGATGCAAACAAAACTCAAAAGACAGATGATGATGAAGCAGGTCAACTAGTGGAGTGGCATCACAGCAGCAACTTTGAATTCAAGACCGGTCATATTCTGCATGGAGGTCGGTCACCAGTGGAGTGCCTCAGGGATCTGTTCTGGGACCCCCACTCCTTGTGATTTTTATAAAAGACCTGGATGAGGAAGTGGAGGGATGGGTTAGTAAGTTTGATGATGATGCAAAGATTGGAGGTGTTGAGGATAGTGTGGAGGGCTGTCAGACGTTATAGCAGGACATTGATAGGATGCAAAACTGGGCTGAGAAGTGGCAGAATTCAACCCAGATAAGTGTGAAGTGGTTTATTTTGGTAGTTCAAATATGATAGCAGAATATAGTATTAATGGTAAGACTCTTGGCTGTGTGGGGGATCAGAGGGATCTTGTGGTCCAAGTCCATAGGACGCTCAAAGCAGCTGCACAGGTTGACTCTGTGGTTAAGAAGGCGTATGGTGCATTGGCCTTCATCAATCGTGGAATTGAATTTAGGAGCCATGAGGTAATGTTGCAGCTATATAGGACCCTGGTCAGACCCCACTTGGAGTACTGTGTTCAGTTCTGGTCACCTCACTACAGGAAGGATGTGGAAGCCATAGAAAGGGTGCAGAGGAGATTTACAAGGATATTGCCCGGATTGGGGAGCATGCCTTATGGGAATAGGTTGAGTGAACTTGGCCTTTTCTCCTTGGAGCGACGGAGGATGAGAGGTGACCTGACAGAGGTGTACAAGATGATGAGAGGCATTGGCCATGTGGATAATCAGAGGCTTTTTCCCAGGGTTGGAATGGCTAACACGAGAGGGCACAGTTTTAAGGTGCTTGGAAGTAGGTACAGAGGAGTTGTCTGGGGTAAGTTTTTTTTAACGCAGAGAGTGGTGAGTACATGGAGTGGGCTGCCGGCAACAGTGGTGGAGGTGGATACAATAGGGCCTTTTAAGAGACTCCTGGAGAGGTACATGGAGCTTAAAAAATAGAGGGCTAAGGGGAACCCTAGGTAATTTCTAAGGTAAGGACATGTTCGGCACAGCTTTATGGGCCAAAGGGCCTGTATTGTGCTGTAAGTTTTCTATGCTTCTATATCATGTTTAGTAATTTCTTTAAATTAACCACATCTATTTTCCACATTGGATGACTGGAAGAATTGGATCAGCCCATGATTGAATGGCAGGGCAACTCGATGAGCCAAATGGCCTACTCCTGCTCCTATATCTTGTGGTCTTATGGTCTTACATGTTGTTCTCAAATATAATTCTTTAAAACTCATTTAGCAATTCTTTGGCTGTGCTGTAAAATTCAAATTGCCAGAGGAAAAAAAGTCAGTATGATTGCATTAGCTTTCTTTAGATAAAGCTGATCGACTTTCTCAATGCACAGTAATCAAACAATTTGCCAGGAATTTTCATTCTTACTGCTCAAAGTTCATTACAATAGGACAATAGTTTAAAATTTCTGGTGCAACATTTGGTGAAATGGGTGTAAATAGATAAGCACCCTGATTTACATTCGCATTTTTCTGAACACCATGCCTTTTATTGTGATGGTAACCTGCTGCCCTCAGATTCCAAGTGTGTCTGGCAATTCATTGTGCTTCACTCTGCTACCTCATTGTCATTAGTTCAAAATCTATGAAATTCTCATGGCTATGATTATAGATCAAACAACTGCAGAATGTGGGAACACTGTAAGTGCGCCATTGCCCGGGCACGCTCCTGCTTGTAATATGATTTTGCTATCTCTTGCTGTACCAATTCAAAGCTACATGAACGTTACCACACTATTACAACAGGAATTCTGCAGATGCTGGAAATTCAAGCAACACACATCAAAGTTGCTGGTGAACACAGCAGGCCAGGCAGCATCTCTAGGAAGAGGTACAGTCGATGTTTCAGGCCGAGACCCTTCGTCAGGACTAACTGAAGGAAGAGTTAGTAAGAGACTCCCGTTGAAGAGAGGATCTAAACTTCTTCAGTGTAGGCATCACCGGAAGAGGCTTCGCAGTAGTGAATTTTAAAAACGCAAACAACAGGAATTCTGCAGACGCTGGAAATTCAAGCAACACACATCAAAGTTGCTGGTGAACGCAGCAGGCCAAGCAGCATCTGTAGGAAGAGGTACAGTCGACGTTTCAGGCCGAGACCCTTCGTCAGGACTAACTGAAGGAAGAGTTAGGGTCTCGACCTGAAACGTCAACTGTACCTCTTCCTAGAGATGCTGCCTGGCCTGCTGCATTCACCAGCAACTTTGATGTGTGTTACCAAACTATTCACAGGTTATACGTTTGGCCAATTACTTTTCATGTAAAACTTTCACATGTTTACTTTTAATGCTCTACTGTCAGCCTTCATGCAACATTTTATCAAATATATGATGGTTGAACAAGTGGTAGTTTTACACAGGACCCATGTCACAAGCAAAAAGTGTCCATCTGAAAATAGGACAGGCACTACAATGCAATGGTTCCCAACCTAGGGTCCATGGACTCCTTGCTTAAAGGTATTGGTCCATGGCATAAGAAAGGCTGGGAACGCCTGTTATAGTCAATTAGAACAAGCAAAAGGCATATTTTAGCCACACCATTAGTTGAAGATAATTACAGATAAGGTCCTCGGATGAGAATTTAAATTGGAGAAACACCAAGAAACTGACATGTTTGGATTGGGATGTTTGTTTCTCGCAAAAGGACGAACTTCAAAAGTGAAGTATTGAGACTAGAAAATTTGTAGAGAACCTGTTAGAATAAAAGACAAGGCTAACAAATTGAGGGATATTGACACCTTGACTAAGAAGAAGAAGGAGGCACCACATAAGGTAAAAGCAGCAAGGAACAAATGAGGCACTTGAAGCATATAAGAAATGCAAGAGAACACTTAAGAGAGAAATCAGTGATGCTAAAAGAGGATATAAGGTTGTTTGGGTAGTCAAGGTGAAAGAGAATCCCAGTGGCTTCTACAGATATATTAAGAGCAAAAGGATAGTAATGGTCAAAACTGGTCCTCATTGATCTACCAAAAGAGGCTAAAGATATGGGGGAATACCTTAAGTTAATTTTTACATCTGTATTTTACTTGAAAGATAAACACAAGGTCGATAAAATGGAGGCAAAAGAGCGGTGAGGTCAGAGACCTTATCCGGATTAAAGAAGAGGAGTTGCTTGTTGGCTTGAGGCAAGTTAGTGGATAAATCCCCAGTGCCTGACAAGGGAGCACTTCTGTACTTGAAGAAAAGGCAGTGCACATTGTCTACATAGACTGCAGAAAGATTATTGACAAAGTCCCACATGGGAGGCTACTCCAGAAAGTTAAGTCACTTGGCATTCAGGATGAGGCAGTAAACCTGGATTCCGTATTGGTTTAGCGGGAGGAGACAGAGAGTGGTAGGAGATAGTTGTCTCTCTGGCCGAGGGCTTGTGATAGTGTTGTACCACAGGGATAGGTGCTGGATCCATTGTTTTTTTTTATCAAGGAGGACTTACACTGGTAGTATTCTTAGAGATGGTATATATAATTATCTGGATAGACAGGGTCTGATTAGGAACAGTCAACATGGATTTGTGCGTGGAAGGTCATGTTTGACAAATCTTATTGAATTTTTTGATGAGGTTACTAGGAAAGTTGACGAGGGTAAAGCAGTGGATGTTGTCTATATGGACTTCAGTAAGGCCTTTGACAAGGTTCCACATGGACGGTTAGTTAGGAAGGTTCAATCGTTAGGCATTAATATCGAAGTAGTAAAATGGATTCAGCAGTGGCTAAATGGGAGATGCCAGAGAGTAGTGGTGGATAACTGTGTGTCAGATTGGAGGATGGTGTGCAGTGGTGTGCCTCAGGGATCTGTACTGGGCCCAATGTTGTTTGTCATTTATATTAATGGTCTGGATGATGGGGTGGTAAATTGGATTAGTAAGTATGCAGATGATACTAAAATAGGTGGTGTTGTGGATGATGAAGTAGGTTTTCAAAGCCTGCAGAGAGATTTAGGCCAATTATCAGAGTGGGCTGAAAGATGGCAGATGGAGTTTAATGCTGAAAAATGTGAGGTGTTACATTTCGGTAGGACTTATCAAAATAGGACATACATGGTAAATGGTAGGACACTGAAGAATGCTGTAGAACAGAGGGATCTAGGAATAATGGTGCATAGTTCCCTGAAGGTGGAATCTCATGTGGATAGGCTGGTGAAGAAAGCTTTTGGTATACTGGCCTTTATTAATCAGAGCATTGAGTATAGGAGTTGGGATGTAATGTTGAAGTTGCATAAGGCATTGGTGAGGCCAAATTTGGAGTATTGTGTCCAATTCTGGTCACCAAATTAGAGGAAAGATGTGAATAAAATTGAGACAGTACAGAGGAGGTTTACTAAAATGTTGCCAGGGTTTCATCTCCCAGGTTACAGAGAAACGTTGAACAAGTTAGGTCTTTATTCTTTGGACTGTAGAAGGTTGAGGGGGGACTTGATAGAGTTGACGTGGATAGGCTTTTTCCATTGAGAATGGGGTGGATTCAACCAAGAGGACATGAGTTGAGAGTTAAAGGGCAAAAGTTTAGGGGTAACATGAGGGAGAACTTCTTTAATCAGAGAATGATAGCTACGTGGAACGAGCTTCCAGCAGAAGTGGTTGAGGCAGGTTCAATGCTGTCATTTAAAGTTAAATTGGATAGATATATGGACAGGAAAGGAATGGAGGGTTATGGGCTGAGTGCAGGTCGGTGGGACTAGATGAGAGTATGAGTTCGGCATGGACTAGAAGGGCCGAGATGGCCTGTTTCTGTGATGTAATTGTTATATGGTTATATGGTAGAGCATTGTGGTGTGTAATAGAACAAAGGGATCTGGGAATGCCGATCCATAATTCTTTCAAAGTGACGTCACAGGTAGATAGGGTCATTAAGAGAAACTTTTGGCAGATTGGCCTGCAGGAAGGATATCAACAAGCTTGAAAACTGCAAATAAAATTTATATGGATGGTGCCAAGACTTAGGGACCTAAGTTATAGAGAAAGGTTGAATAGGTTAAGACATTATAAGCACAAGAAAGTCTGCAGATGCTGGAAATCCAAAACAACACACACATAATGTCCTAATCTAAGGCAACACGTACAGACCACTGGAGAAAATCAGCAGGTCAGGCAGTATCTATTTTGGGTTTCGGCCCAAAATGTTGACTGTTTACTCTTTTCCATAGATGCTGCCTGACCTGCTAAGTTCCTCCAGCATTCTGTGAGTGTTGCCTTAGGTGAGGACGTTATGCCCAAAGCATAGGAAAATGAGGAAAGATCTTATAGAGGGATACAAAATTATGATGGTTTTAGAGAGTATAATACATGCAGGTTTTATCTCCTGAATTTGGGTGAGACTAGAACTAGAGGTCATAGGTTAAAGGTGAAATACCTGAGGAGGAACTTCTTCACTCAGAGGGTAGAAGGGGCCTCTGGCAGAAGTGGTGGCTATGGATTCAATTGCAACATTTAAGGAAACTTTGGATAGATGCATGGATGAAAGGGTTGTGGAGGACTATGGCCAGGTGCGGGTAGATGGGATGATGCATAAAAACAAGTCATCATGGACAAGATAGTCTGAAGGGCCTGTATTTGTGCTGCAGTGCTCAGTGATTCTATAACCTAAGGCAGGTGTAGGCTGTATGCAAATAGAAAGAATATCCCTCTTGTTGCACTGAGAGCTGCTGTTGAGTATGAATTACACTTCAGCTGCTTCCAACAATGTAGTCAACCAGCCCCAGATATTAGGTGGTAAAGAAAATAGATAACTAAATACAAGCAATATTGATCCTGCCAGAGTCAAACTTAATCATTCACTCTCTTGATTCCTGTACATCTTCCCCTTGGCTTCCAAATGTCTACATGTATTTCCCTCTGATAGACCCCAGTCTCTTTTAATTCTTAAACAACAGGAATTCTGCAGATGCTGGAAATTCAAGCAACATACATCAAAGTTGCTGGTGAACGCAGCAGGCCAAGCAGCATCTATAGGAAGAGGCGCAGTCAACGTTTCGGGCCGGAACCCTTCATCAGGACTGAAGAGGGAAGGGGCAGAGACCCTATAAAGAAGGTGGAGGGAGGGTGGGAAGGAGAAGGCTGGCAGGTTCCAGGTGAAAAACCAGTAAGGGGAAAAATACAGGAGTGGGGGAGGGGAAGCATGGAGGGGATAGGCAGGAAAGGTGAAGGAGGAATAGGGGAAACCACAATGGGTAGTAGAAGGAGGCCGAACCATGAGGGAGGTAGTAGGCAGCTGGGGGAGGGGTCAGAGTGAAATTGGGATAGGGAAAGGAGGGGGAGGGAGTTACCAGAAGTTGGAGAATTCAATGTTCGTACCAAGGGGCTGGAGATTACCTAGACGGTATATGAGGTGTTGCTCATCCAACATGAGTTTAGCCTCACCATGGCAGTAGAGGAGGCCATGTATGGACATATCCGAATGGGAATGTAAAGCAACGTTGAAGTGGGTGGCAACTGGGAGATCCTGTCTGTTACATTCCCATTCGGATATGTCCATACATGGCCTCCTCTACTGCCATGGTGAGGCTAAACTCATGTTGGATGAGCAACACCTCATATACCGTCTAGGTAATCTCCAGCCCCTTGGTACGAACATTGAATTCTCCAACTTCTGGTAACTCCCTCCCCCTCCTTTCCCCTATCCCAATTTCACTCTGACCCCTCCCCCAGCTGCCTACTACCTCCCTCATGGTTCGGCCTCCTTCTACTACCCATTGTGGTTTCCCCTATTCCTCCTTCACCTTTCCTGCCTATCCCCTCCATGCTTCCCCTCCCCCACTCCTGTATTTTTCCCCTTACTGGTTTTTCACCTGGAACCTACCAGCCTTCTCCTTCCCACCCTCCCTCCACCTTCTTTATAGGGTCTCTGCCCCTTCCCTCTTCAGTCGTGATGAAGGGTTCCGGCCCGAAACGTTGACTGTGCCTCTTCCTATAGATGCTGCTTGGCCTGCTGCGTTCACTAGCAACTTTGATGTATGTTTCTTTTAATTCTTAATTGCCCATTCCTACTTCTGCTCAGCCCTTCCCCCTCTCCTCCAAAAGCCTCCTCTTCAAATTATTTTCTAACCTCCTCTATTCAAACCCCCCCCCCCCGCCAATCGAAAAAGTAGCAGCCTTTCTCTGTTTGGACTTATTCAGCTTCTTCCACCATCTTCAACTGCCATGAATGAGGCACACCTCTCCCAACTTTCCTTCATTACTAGATAACTCCTTTAATCTTTTTACCTAAATTGATTGTCCCCCTGGCCTCCTCTCCAGAATTCTAATCAGCCTTCTCCTCCAAACTTATCTACTGATGAATACCCAATTACTCCTCTGGTTTCTTTTATCAACCTCTCTTTGCCCTTCATCTAAATCTCCAAAGAATCCTGACCTCTTTCAAACCAATGGAGAACTATCTTTCCCCCAGCCATCTCAGATGGTTAATCCAAACCATACTTGAGTATTCACAATATGTTATCCAAATGCTTGATGCTCTAAACAAAACAAACTTCTGAGATGTCTTGACCAGCCAGCTCTTGATGGACAATACTGAAATGATAGATGGGTTCGGTATTTGGAAACGGGGAGAAAGTTCAATTGTCCAAAAGAAGTGAGCACTACATCAGTATGGAACTCACCCTTTATTCAGCCTTGTTTTTCCTTCCTCTGCCAATGTTCTAATCATTTTAAACTTCAAACAGAAGCAAACACCAGTAGGCTTAAGCAATCATTTATGTACCAGTTGTTTAATACTTGTTTAATTGACTAATCTTTTACATCCCACATTTAATTAGCAGTCAAGTGCCAAAATTGTGAGACTGTTTAGAAAGGGATTTAATAGAACAGAAGCATTTAGCAAAAGAAAGATATTATTTTAAAATGGAAATATCATCTTAAGATCAAAAATTTGCTTTTATTTGAGACATCACTCAGTTGTTTCTTTAACTCTACAAGATATATTCATTCTTCATTACTACATTCAAGAAAAGTTAATCTATTCCATTGTATACACACTGTTCTTGTGTATACTTAGTCCCAGAGCAGGAGAAAATTGAGAACACAGACAATAAAGTCTCAATCACAGTAATGATGTATGATGGGTTGTAATTTCTGCGTGCTAATGGGTTGCAAACAGTATTATAGTGATGATGGGAATATCATTGATTCATTATACCCTGCAATAAAATCAGAATGACTCAACATGCAGATTGCCAACCATTCACATACCACTCATAAATCTTTATAAAAGAAACCCCCTCCTAAATGAAGTACACAATGACAAGCTGCTGAGAGCTTGAAAATAACTTTTACAATAATCTTCTGCTATTTGAGCTAATGTAAGTATAAAAAATGCTTGGTAACAACTAATACTATCTCTGTTTAGCAAAGAAACAAATCGATTTTCATCTGCACCAAGCAATCAATTACTCCCTGTCCTCTTTATACTAAAATGCAATAAAAACTAAATTGTGCCATTCTGAAAATAAATGCAAAGAGGGGCTCAAACTGTTATTCGACTCCATGGATTATTCATATCATCCCATCCGATTAGCCATTTCCATTAAGAGTACATTTGCCATGAGCATTTAATGGACATCTAAGAGCGAATTCATTAAAGCGGGAGCTATTATCAGCACTTATGGGTCTCAAACTGCTTTCACAGTTACCTTTTAATAGCTCACTATTATAAAAATGATGTATGGAACTCATCCACCATCAGCAGTTTTGTATAGGTCTGTAGGAAAAGGTACAATCCTGGGAGCAATCTCTTTTAGTGCAAAACTTAATCAAAAATCCTTAGTATATATTTTAAGAGAAGTTAAGAAACCTATTTTCAACAATCTGCATTTTTAGAAAATTCTGAACAATCTGTTCTCCTGAAATACTGAGACAGCCTTTGTCTAACATGCTTTTAACAATTCACATGAATTACAATGACCAGGAAAGTCGAGAATCATTGAAAACTGCATTGATAAGCAATTGTTTTCAATTATCAGGATGAGTGGTTGTATGGATTTTAACAAGATTTATTCTGAAGTCTCACAAAGGAGTTAAGTGAAGGCACTGCATCCTCACTATGATCTTTATCAATGCATCTCTTGCATTTGCTACATTACATTCAAATTCACTTCCTACCTCTCATCAGCAATACCCGATCTAACCGCCATATTACCTCCATCGTTCTTCCTCAGTGTAATGGATTTAAAACTAAAAGTCTACTGCATATTTTGTGACTCACTTCACTTTCCTCTCTACATTATCCACACTAACCTGGTGCTATCCTGGACAATGGGCCTTGCTTCTTTATTTGTTTCTTTAATAACAAAGAAAGCAAAGGATTGGTAGCAATTCAATACAGAAACTATAAAATTATGTCCGAGTTGCAAGTTAATTTCTGCACGCTGACTTATTCTTCTTTTTTAGCTACTTTTCTCTTCCATATCAAAGGAGAAAGTCCTCCGGCCAACAACATTCTACAGTTAGAATTGTACCACAGAGAAATGGGCCTCTCGACCCATCAAGTCCACACCAAACATTGTACCTCTCTGTCCCATTTGCACACATCAGAGCCCTAGACTTCTATGGCTTGGCTAGACACTTCTAGGTGCTTACTTAGGCACTTCTTTGTAGCTGCCTCCAGCACTGCCTTAGGCAGCACATTCTAGATTTCAACAATTCTATGTAGGGGAAAAATCCCTTTGATGCTCCCCTCTCTCTTTCACCTTAAACAGTTGCCCCCTTTAGGTATCCCAACTATGGGGAAAAGATCATAACTGTTTATCTAACCTATGCCTATAAGTGGCCTCTTGCGTTCCAGGGTAAACAAACCCAGCCTTAACAATATCAAGATTCAAGATTCAAAACTGTTTAATGTTATTTCCAGTACACAAGTGAAAGAGAGTAAAATGATTGTTACTCTGCATCTGATGCAGCATATAAAAACACACTAAGATGAAAATTCATCATATCTCCCCATGCAATGATGTGCATTCTACAATGTGGTGATCAGAAATACACAAAATGATCCATCTAATGTACTCATGCTGCTCACATTCTAGTGCCTGGCCAATAAATATCATATGCATTTTTCACCATAATATCTATCTGTAATTAGAGATGTTTAAGCTTGTACACCAACATCCCCTCTTTCTGCAACATTCTCCAGGGCCACACCATCCACTGTGTGTTTCCCTCCCAAAATATATCACTTACCCCTCATCAGGATTAAATTCAATTTACCATGCCCTGTCCTGTTTATCTGTCAATCAATTCCATTCTGTACCCTCCACATTATTTGTTTAGAATTTAGGGAGTTGAAAGCTGAAAAGCAGGACTTCTGGGGTAGCAATCTCTGGATTGCTGCCTGCGCCATTCACCAGTGAGGGTAAAAATAGGATGAGTTGGCAGATGAATGCATGGATGAGGAACTGGTGCAGGGGACAGGGTTTCTGATTCAGGGTTTCAGGGGACAGGGTCTTTTAAGAGGCTCTTGGATAGGTACATGGATTTAGGAAGATGGAGGGCTATGGTTAAACCTAGGTAATTTCTCAGGACATGTTCGACACAGCATTATGGGCTGAAAGGCCTGTATTGTGCTGTAGGTTTTCTATGTTTCTTTGTTTCTTTTTCGGGATCACTGGGATCTATTCTGGGGAAGGTATTACCTGTACAAAAGGGACAGGTTACACCTAAACCAGAAGGGGACCAATATCTTTGCAGGGAGGTTTGCTAGAGGGTTACCAAATTCCTTGCAGACAGTTTTGCTAGAACTGTTGGGGAGAGTTTGAACTAACTTGGCGGGGGGGGGGATGGGAAACTGGGTGATACAGCTGAGGATGTGGCAGCTGGTGCACAAGCAGAAGTAGTGTATAATCAGACAGTCAGGAAGGACAGGCAGATGATAAGAAAAATTACAGTCAGTGAGATGAGTTGCAATTTAACAGGGAGGGAAATCGAAAAGAGTGATGAATACAAGACTGAAGGTGTAATATTTCAATGCATGCAGTATATGGAATAAGGTGACCTCGTACTGCAGTTAGAGATTGGTAGGTACAATGTCGTGGGCATCATGAGTTGTGGCTGAAAGAAATTTAAAGTTGATAGCTTAATATACATATAGGGGAGGGACATGCAGAACAGCAGAAGGAACGGCGTGACTCTGTCAGTAAAAAATGAAATCAAATCCTCAGAAAGAATTATTATGAGTAGAGTTAAGGAACTGCAAGGGTAAAAAGACGAATGGGGTTTATACAAGCCTCCAAACAGGAGCCGGGATGTGGGCTACAAATTACAATGGGAGATAGAAAATGCATGTCAAAATAGCAATGCTATGATAGTCATGGGGGATTTCAATATGCAGATAGATGGGAAAATCAAGTTGGTGCTGATCTTGGATCCCAAGAGAAGTATTTTAAAGGCAGGATGATACAATCATGGCTGACAAGGGAAGTCAAAACAAAAAATAGTAGGAAGTTAAGAGGATTGGGAATCTTTTAAAAAACTATAGAAGGCAATTTAAAAAGCCACAAGGAGGGAAAAGATGAAATATGAAGGTAAGCTAGCCAATAATATCAAAGAGTATGCTGGAAGATTTTTCAGATATGTAAAGAAAAAAAGGGAAGTGAGAGTAGATATTGTACCTTTGGAAAATGACACTGTAGTGGTAGTTAGTCCTGACGAAGGATCTCGGCCTGAAACGTCAACTGCACCTCTTCCTAGAGATGCTGCCTGGCCTGCTGCGTTCACCAGCAACTTTTATGTGTGTTGCTGTAGTGGTAGTAGTGGGGGGGACAAGAAAATAAGTATTATGCATCGGTCTTTACTGCAGAAGACACTAGCAATATGCCAGATGTTTCAGAGTGGCAGGGGCAGAAGTGAGTGCAGTTGTTAATACTAAAGAGAAGGTGCTTGGGAAGCTAAAAGGTCTGAAGTTAGATAAGTTGTCTGACCAGAAGCACTTCACCCCAGAATTCTGACAGAGGCAGCTGAAGAGATTGTGAAGGCATTAGTAATGATCTTTCAAGAATCAATCAATGCTGGCATGGTTCAGAAGGACTGGAAAATTGCAAATGTTACTCCACTCTTCAAGAAGGGAGGGAGTCAGAAGAAAGGAAATTGTAGTCCAGTTAGCTTGACCTCAGCAGTTGGAAAGATTGTTTGAGTCGAGTGGATGAAGTTTCGGGGTACCTGGGGGGCAAATAATAAAATAGGCCAAAGTCAGCATAGTTTCATTAAGGGAAAATCTTGCCTGAAAAATCAGTTGGAATTCTTTGAGGAGCAGGATACACAAGGAGAATCGGTGGATGTTGTGTACTTGGAGTTTCAGAAGGCCTTGGACAAGGTGAGGCACATAAAGCTGCTTGGCAAAATGTGCCTATGGCATTACAGGAAAGATACTGGCATGGATAGAGCATTGGCTAATTTGCAGGAGGCAGGCAGTGGGAGTACAGGGAGATTTTTCTGACTGGCTGCCAGTATCCAGTGATGTTCTGCAGGGGTCAGTGTTGGGACCACTTCATTTTACATTGTATGTCAATGGTTTGGATAACAGAATTGATTGCTTTTGTGGTCAAGTTTGCAGATGATACGGAGATAGGTAGAGGGGCAGATAGTATTGAGGAAGCAGGGAGGTTGTAGAAGGACACAAATATGGAGATTAGGCAAAGAAATGGCAAATGGAATACGGAGTCAGGAAGTCTCTGGTCATGCGTTATGGTAGAAGGAATAAAGGCATAGACTTTCTTCTAAACGGGGAGAAAATTCAAAATTCCAAGGTGCAAGGGATTTGGGAGTCCTTGTGCTGGATTTTTTAAAGGACCTGGGCAATGACAGTGGAAGAAATTATTTCAGTTTGAATCATTGTGAAGCGATTTGAGAAACGATATCAGTGTATTCACAAACCCACTACAAAGAACTAATAAATATGGAGCATAAATACAGAAATACATTCAAGAAATGTTCATGTTTACTGCAACAGGGATGCTCCAATTATAGGGGGAAATTCTGGAGCGTAGACTAAGTATTCATGTGGATATTAAACAGATTATCCAGTGCATCTGTGATTGAGTAGAAATTGCATAATCTGCATAAATTGTGAATATGATGGACAAAATAATTTTGCGTTTATATATGTTTTATTTATAGTTCTCTGCTTGTGAAAGGTCATGATGTTCAAGATCACAAATTAATGTAAAACTGTACTTATGACTCTTTTTGCTGTTGATAACTAGCGGCATGTTCTTGCTGATTCTTCAGACAAGCATTTAACAGACAGATTCTCATCAGACCATTTCCATAAAATTGATTTGATAATAATGCTTGTGCAGAAGAATATCTTTCCAAGGTCAAGAAAAGCTGAGAATGAAAAATGTTTGACAAATCTTGGACATGTGAGACCTTCTGCAAGAAATTTAAAATATGCAAAACGTTTTTCCACTCCCATCTGTTGGCTTTAAGCTGGGAAGAATGTCTCATTTAGATATAAATACTTCTGAAATTTCAGATTCAGAATCAGGTTTATTAACAATGTCATATGTCATGAAATCTGTTGTTTTGTGGCAGTAGTACAGTGCAAGACATAATATAAAATAAGTTACAGTAAGCAAATAAAGAAACAAACAAATAAGTGGGAAGAGAATATTCAGAGTTTGTGGGCCATTCAGAAATTTGAAGGTAGAGGGACAGAAGCTGTTCATAAAATATTGAGAGTGCTTCTTCATGCTTTTGTACCTCTTCCCCTGTGGTAGTAATGAGAACAAGTCATGTCCCAATAGTGAGGGTCATCACTGATGGGTGCAGCTTTCTAAAGGCACGCTGTTTAACAATGTTCTTAGTGGTGAGGAAGCCATGATGGAACTGGCTGGGTCTCCAGCTGTCTCCAACCTCATTCAATCCTCTGTATTGAAGCCTCAATCCTAGGCGGTGGTGCCACCAGTCAGGAAGCTCTCCAGTGTACAGCTGTAGAAATTTGCTCGAGTCTTTTGTGACATACCAAATCTTTTCAGACTCTTGATGAAGTATAGCTGCTGGCATGCCATCTTCATGATTGCATTAAAGTGTCAGGCCTACGATATATCCTCGCAGATGCTAATGACCAGGAACTTGAAGCTGCTCCTTTCCACCATTGACCCCTTAATGAGGACTGGTGTGCATTCTCTCAACTTCCCCTTCCTGAAACCTACAATCAATTTTCTGGTCTTGTTGATGTTGAATCAAGGAGGTGACACCACACAATTAGCAGAACTACCTCACTCTTCCACGTCTCCTCATTGCTGTCTTAGATTCTGCCAACAGTGAATGATCAGTGAATTTATAAATGGTGTTTGAGCTCTTCCTATAATTTCCTTCAATCACCTTAAAATTATGCCCTCTGGTATTAGTCATTTCCAGCCAGGAAAAAGTCTCTGGCTATCCATTTGATCTATGCCTCTTATCATTTTTTGTACACTTCTATCAAGTCAATTATCATCCTCCTTCACTCCAAAGAGAAAAGCCCAAGCTTGTTCAACTTATCCTCATAAGACATGTTTTCTAATCAGGGCAGCATTCGGTAAATTTCTTTTGCCCTATTTCTGATCATTCTACATCCATCCTATAATGAGAAGACCAGAACTGAACACAATATTCCAAATGTGGTGTGGTCTAACCAGGGTTTTATAAAGTGGCAGCATTAACTCGAGGCTCTTGAACTTAATCCCCCGACTTACAAAAGAACATATACACCACATCCATTGCTTTGTTACATCCTTAAAGAATTCAATCAGCCATGCTAATGATGCTCATCCCTAGACCATGCTTCTCCAAATGCTTGTAGATCCTGCCTCTAAGAATTTTCTCCAATAATTTCCCACCACTGAATTAAGACTCATTTGTCTATAATTTCCAGAGTTATCCCTGAACCCTTTCTTGATAACATTTGATGTTATCAAGTTGATGTTGACTTGGATTTTCAGGTGGCCTATGCCAAGGTGTCTCATTAGGCTGCTAAACAAAGTAAAAACGGGAAAGACATTAATGTGGATAATGTTTTGAAATTATGGTGAATATATGGCTGATTGGCAAGAGGCGAGGAGCGGGCATAAAGGAGTCCTTTTCTTGTTGGCTGCCAGTGACCAGTTGAGTTCTACCGGGGTCAGTGGTGGCACCACTTCTTTATATGTCAATATCTTGGATAACAGAATTGATGGCTTTGTGGCTAACTTTGCAAACAATAACAAAAATAGCTGAAGGGACAGGTAGTATTAAGGAAGCAGGGATTCTGCAGAAGGACGTAAATAGATTAGGAGAATGGGCAAAAAAGTGGTAGATGGAATATAACATAGAAAAGTGTATGGTTATGCACTTTGGTAAAAATAATAGACTATTTTCTAAATGGGGAGAAAATTCAGAAATCAGCAGTGCAAGTGGACTTGGGAGTCCTTGTGCAGGATTTCCAAAAGGTTTCCTTAAGTGTGGAGGCCAGATCATTGTGTGTATTTAAGGCAGAGGTTGATAGGCTCTTGATTAGTAATATGTGAAAGGTTACAGGGAGAAGACAGGAGAATAGTTTTGGGAGGAAAATAGATCAGCCATGATGAAATGCCAGAGATGACTCGATGGGCTGAATGGTTTAGTTCTGCTCTTAAGTCTTAACTTGCAGGCTGAGTCTGTGATAAGGAAGGCAAATACATGTTAGCATTCACTTTGTGAGGACAAAAATATAAAAGCAAGGATGTAATGCTCAGGCTTTATAAGGTAAACAACAGGAATTCTGCAGATGCTGGAAATTCAAGCAACATACATCAAAGTTGCTGGTGAACGCAGCAGGCCAGGCAGCATCTCTAGGAAGAGGTGCAGTTGACGTTTCAGGCCGAGACCCTTCGTCAGGACTAACTGAAGGAAGAGTGAGTAAGGGATTTGAAAGCTGGAGGGGGAGGGGGAGATGCAAAATGATAGGAGAAGACAAGAGGGGGAGGGATGGAGCCGAGAGCTGGACAGGTGATAGGCAGAAGGGGATACGAGAGGATCATGGGACAGGAGGTCCGGGAAGAAAGACGGGGGGGGTGACCCAGAGGATGGGCAAGAGGTATATTCAGAGGGACAGAGGGAGAAAAAGGAGAGTGAGAGAAAGAATGTGTGCATAAAAAAGAGTAACAGATGGGGTACGAGGGGGAGGTGGGGCCTAGCGGAAGTTAGAGAAGTCAATGTTCATGCCATCAGGCCGGAGGCTACCCATACGGAATATAAGGTGTTGTTCCTCCAACCTGAGTGTGGCCTCATCTTTACAGTAGAGGAGGCCATGGATAGACATGTCAGAATGGGAATGGGATGTGGAATTAAAATGTGTGGCCACTGGGAGATCCTGCTTTCTCTGGCGAACAGAGCGTAGATGTTCAGCAAAGCGGTCTCCCAGTCTGCGTTGGGTCTCACCAATATATAAAAGGCCACATCGGGAGCACCGGACGCAGTATATCACCCCAGTCGACTCACAGGTGAAGTGATGCCTCACCTGGAAGGACTGTTTGGGGCCCTGAATGGTGGTAAGGGAGGAAGTGTAAGGGCATGTGTAGCACTTGTTCCGCTTACACGGATAAGTGCCAGGAGGGAGATCAGTGGGGAGGGATGGGGGGGACGAATGGACAAGGGAGTTGTGTAGGGAGTGATCCCTGCGGAATGCAGAGAGAGGGGAGGAGGGAAAGATATGCTTAGTGGTGGGATCCCGTTGGAGGTGGCGGAAGTTACGGAGAATAATATGTTGGACCCGGAGGCTGGTGGAGTGGTAGGTGAGGACCAGGGGAACCCTATTCCTAGTGGGGTGGTGGGAGGCTTTATAAGGTATTGGTCAGACTGCACTTGGAGCATAGTGAGCAGTTTTGGACCACTTAGCTAAGAAAAGATGTGCTGACATTGGAAAGAATCCAGAGGAGGTTCACAAGAATGTTTACAGGGATGATGGTGCTGAATGTTGAGTTGTAGTCATTAAATTGTAGCCTGACATAGGTGCAGCTGTTGTCAATGAGGTTCAGGGATGAGTGCCGAGCCAGTCGGATTGCAAGTACTGTAGATCTATTGTGGTGGGAAGCGAATTGCAGCTGTTCCAAGCAGGAGCTAATTCTAGCCATGACCAGCTTCTCAAAGCATTTCATCACAGTAGATGTTAGTGTAACTGGGATAGCCACTGAGGCAGTTCACCCTGCTCTTCTTGTGCACCAATGTGATTGATGCCCTGGGAAGCCGTTGGGAACATGCGACTGCAGCAGTGAGAGATCGAAGATGTCCTCGCACATTCCCGAAAGTTGGTTGGCACAGGTTCTCAGTGTCCTATCAGGTATATGATTGGGCCCTGACACCTTGTGAGTTTCACCCCCTTGAAAGGTGTTCTGATGTCACCCTCTGAAACAGAGATTATAGATTTGCCAGAACTGTGCAGATTTATTCCGATGTAGTTTTATTCTCTCTTTCAAAATATGCATAAAAGGCTCACTGCCACTAACGCCTTTAGGTTTTGCCTTATAGGAGGTAATGGACTTCCTGCTACAGCTGTTGTGCATCTGCTTGTGTCTCTAGCTTCACACGAAGTTGGCTTTTCACTCTCACAATAGCCTTCCATTTGTCATACCTGAAATGTAGGGTTCTGGATCACTGGTTGTGAACAACACTCCAAGCAGACTGTGAATCTTCTGGTTCAGAAAGGGTTCTGGTTTGGCAATGACAACCGTGGCATATTCATTCAAATTCAAAAATGAATATGGTCCATTTTACCAATTCAAAGCAGTCCTTTAAGTGTCCTTCAAACTCCTTTGCAGTCCTCTGCATTGGTTTTGGGGTCATCTGTATCTGTCTATATATCATGAGTGGAAGTATGGGAAGCATTCTTGACTTAGTACACCAATTAAATAAGGGGGCCGAAGTTATGAACCAGACTTGGGTATCCTTCAGTACATATGGTGCAAAACTAATGTAGGCAATATAAAACAAAAGTACAACTCAGCCTGTGAGTGAGGTGTAGGTCAACTCATAGAAGAAGTTCACCTTCTGAACGTCAAAATAAGATCAGACAAGATAGTCAAAAAATTGACAGCTTTTATCAATTGAATGGAAATTACTAATAATAATTATATTCTGCCCCAAATGTTCCAATCTAGTGAATTTAAATCTCAGCAATAATTATCACTTGTAATGTGTGGATGTAAATCATATAAGTGTGCTCCTCTGTTCGATGTGATATGGTTTCCTACAATACTCATAAATGCTATAATTTGTCTTAATAAGCTGCACAATTAATATTGAAGAAATCTTTGAATATTGGGCTATAAATATCGCCTCTACTTCTTGGACTACTGTTGAGCTTAGCAATCACTATTGGCCCCAAACAGTAATTATGTGCTTTGCTTAATGTGGCATTTAATGGACACCGATATGGCTGCAAAGGTTGAAGAACATGATATTAGCAGCTGCACAATTAACCTGTGTTGTACCTTGCAGCACAATGTTTTCCACTAATTAACTTTCAGAATTATTTGCTTTATTTTGTAAAGAAAGGAGATAAAGAGACTGGTGAACTGCTTAGTTAATGTTATTAACTGATGAATACTCTGCAATTGCATTTTTCCCTCACATTAATTTTGTTCAAAAAATACATGTCGATATTTGAAAAATATATTTCCATACATGACATAGAAACATTGGGATAATTTGATCCACATTCCTTTCCCCAACTCTAAATAGATTGTAAGAGTTTCAGTGTCACTGGAAAAGACAACATAACAGCTTCAAATATGATTGCTCATTCATCACATGTCCTCCCAGAGATTGCAGTTGTTTGTCAGATATGCTAATAATTGGCTACTTTAACCATATTGATGATTGACTTACAGCTTGCCTAAATTCAAGACCATACACATCCCACGATCATAAGCTAAATAACATCTGCGAGGTCTTTGCACATGACGACAATACAGTTTACAGTGGTAAAGAGGGGAGAGTGACATATTGGCAAGAAATAGCACTTTTATATAAAGAGCAGAATATTCCAACCATTAGGACTGCATCAATGCTATGCACAGGCACAGAACGTCATCAACAAAGCTCCACCCACAGGGACAGGATGTCATCAGCAAAGCTCCACCCACTGAGACTGGATGTCATCAACATAGTCCCGCCCACACAGATTGGTTCATCAGCATAAGTCCGCCCACCTAGACTGGATGTCATCAACATAGCAGCCGCCAAATGGGACTGGACGTCATTATCATAGATCCGCCAACCTGATCTGGTTATCATCAACATAGGTCTGCCTGCTGGGACTGGAAAACAACAACACAATTCTGCTCACTTGGAAAGGATGTCATAAGCATAAGTCCACCCACTGGGACTGGAAGTTATCCTCATAGGTGCACCCATTGGGCCTGGATGATATCATTATAGGTCCCGCCCAGTGGACTGCATGTTATCAACATAGGTCTGCCCAGTGGGTCTGGATATCACCATTATAGTTCCAACCACTGGGACTGAATGTCATCAACATAGATCCACTCACTGGGACAGGATGTCATCATCATAAGTCTGCCCACATTGAATGGGCGTCAACAACACAGTTCAGTCTACTGGGATTCTACGTTTGTATGTCATTATTATAGGTCCGCCTGTGGGACTGGATGTCTTCAATATCAGGTTGAGTGAACTCAGCCTTTTCTCCTTTGAGTGACGGAGGATGAGAGGTGACCTGATAGAGATGTATAAGGTGATGAGAGGCATTGATTGTGTGGATAGTCAGAGGCTTTTTCCTAGGGCTGAAATGGTTGCCACAAGAGGATACAGGTTTAAGGTGCTGGGGAGCAGGTACAGAGGAGGTGTCAGGGGTAGGTTTTTTACTCAGAGAGTGGTGAGTGCATGGAATGGGCTGCCGGCGACTGTGGTGGAGGTGGATACGATAGGGTCTTTTAAGAGATTTTTGGATAGGTACATGGAGCTCCAAAAAATAGAGGGCTGTGAGTAACCCTAGTAATTTCTAAGGTAGGGACATGTTTGGCACAACTTTGTGGGCCAAAGAGCTTGTATTGTGCTGTAGGTTTTCTATGTTTCTATGTTTCTAATATAGGTCCTCTCACTGGGACTGGATGTCATCAACATAGGTCCATACACCTAGACAGGAAAACAACACCCTAAGTCTGCCCACCACATCTAGATGTCATCATTATAGGACCGCCCACAAGATCTGATTGTCATCATCATCGGTCCGCTCACTGGGACTGGATTTCATCATCATAGATCCGCCCACCTCAAGTGGATATCATCAAACTCGGTTCGCCCACTGGGAGTGGATGTCATCATCATCGGTCCTCATAACTCGACTGGATGTGATCAACATAGGTTGGCCCACTATGACTGGATGTCATCAGCACGGGATTGCCCACCTCAACAGGAAAGCAACAACATAGGTCGGCCCACTAGGTCTAGATGTCATCATCATTTTCATTTGACTGCCAACTGGGATTGGTGGTCATCAGTATTGATCCACCAACTAGGACTGTATGTCATCATCGTAGGTCTGCCACTGGGACTGGATGTCATTAACATAGGCCCCGCCCACTGGGACTGGATGTCATCATTATAGGTCTGGCAGTTGGACTGGATGTCCTCAATATAGGTACGCCCACTGGGGCTGGATATTATCAACATAGCTCCTCCGCTGAGACTGTATGCCATCAACATATGTGCATCCATAGAGATAATGACTTGATGTCATCATTATAGGTACCGCCCACAGGGACTGGATGTTATCATCTAAGATCCTGCCCATTGGGTCTGGATGTCATCAACATAGGTCGCCCACCTCAACAGAAAAACAATAACATAGTTCTGCCCACCAAGTCTGAATGTCATCATCATAGGACTGCCAACCGGGACTGGACATCATCAACATAGATCCACTCACTGGGACTGGATATCATCATCATAGATCCCACCCACTTCATCTGGTTAGCATCAACGTAGGTCCACCCACTGGGACTGGAAGACAACAGCACAGGTCCGATCACTAGAAATGGATGTCATCCGCATAGGTTCTCCCACATCGACAGGATTTCATCAACATTGGTCAGCAAACAGGGACTGGATGTCATCAACCTAGGTCCACACACCTCAACAGGATGTTTCAACGTAGGTACACCCGCTGGGAAAGGAAAACAACAACATAGGTCAGCCCACCTCGACTGGATATCATCAACAAAGGTCCGCCCATCTCGCCTGATAGACGACAACATAAGTCGGCCTAGTCGGTCTGGATGTCATCATCATAGGTCCCGCCAACTGGGACTGTATGCCATCAACATAGGTCTGCCCACCTCGACTGGAAAACAACATAGATCTGCCTTCTAGGTCTGGTTGTCATTAACATAGGTCCTGCCAACTGGGACTGGCTGTTATTAACATAGGTCCGCCCACTGGGTCTGGATGTCATTAACATAGGTCCGCCCACCTCAACTGGATGTCATCAATAGAGGTCCCGCCCACTAAGTCAGGGTGTCATCAGCATAGTTCCACCCACTTTGACTGGTCATTATCATAGGTCTGCCCACTGGGTCTGGATGTCATTAACATAGGTCCGCCCACCTCGACTGGATGTCATCAATAGAGGTCCCGCCCACTAAGTCAGGGTGTCATCAGCATAGTTCCACCCACTTTGACTGGTCATTATCATAGGTCTGCCCACTGGGTCTGGATGTCATTAACATAGGTCCGCCCACCTCGACTGGATGTCATCAATAGAGGTCCCGCCCACTAAGTCAGGGTGTCATCAGCATAGTTCCACCCACTTTGACTGGTCATTATCATAGGTCTGCCCACTGGGTCTGGACGTCATTAACATGGTCCGCCCAGCTCGACTGGATGTCAACAACATGGTCTGTCCACTGGGACTGGGTGTCATCAACATAAGTCCGACTACTGGGTCTGGATGTCCTCAATATGGTCCGCCCAGCTCGACTGGATTTCAACAACATGGTCCGTCAAGTGGGTCTGGATGCCATCACCATACGTCCGCCCACTGGTACTGGATGTTATCATTCAGGTTTCCACATGTCCAGGTCACATGTCTCTGCATGTGTGCATGTGCTGTGTTATATAATTTGTGTGTTGGCAAACTGCTGGTGTATTGGCATAATTTCCAGCTGATTAAAGAAAATTATCACATAATATTGCACTATGTTGATGTGACTCCTGACAATTGCCTCCCCTCTTGCTTTACTGGTGTGAAAACGTGCTGATTGGTGAAGCATATAAGCACATCTTTAATGCAAACAGAGCATTCATTATTCTCTCATTCCTGAATTCTCCATATTGTACTTTAAAGTAAATTTTGTCCAACTGTGGCATCCTTTCTGTTAGCTCTCTGGATTTACCAAGGATGCCAAAGTACAGTGCCTTTGGAGAACAGTGAACAGTTCAGTAAACTTCATAGAAAACCATGTTTTATCAGAATTAGGACCAGAATCAGCTTCAATATCATCGACATTTGTTGTGACATTTGTTAACTTTGCTGCAGCAGTTCATTGTAATAAATATAAATAGAAAAGAAAAAATGTCCTGTGAATCACAATAAGTATATATATCTATTATATTGTTAAATTAAATAGTTAGTGCAAAAATAGCAATAAAAATGTGAGGTCGTGTTCATGGGTTCAACGTTCAATTAGGAATTGGACAGCAGAAGGGAAGAAGCTATTCCTGGATCATTGAGTGTGTGCCTTCAGGCTCTTTCTGAACATACTGATGAGAGCAGGACATGATCTTTGTTATGAGGTCCTTTAATGATGGATGTCGCCTTTTTGAGGCATAGCTCAAAAAGCCATGATGAGGTTACTAGGAAAGTTGATGAGGGTAAAGCAGTGGATGTTGTCTATATGGACTTCAGTAAGGCCTTTGACAAGGTTCCACACAGAAGGTTAGTTAGGAAGGTTCATTTGTTAGACATTAATATGAAAGTAGAAAAATAGATTCAGCAGTGGCTGGATGGGAGACGCCAGAGAGTAGTGGTGGATAACTATTTAGCAGATTGAAGGACGGTATGTAGCAGTGTGCTTCAGGGATCTGTACTGGGTCCAATGTTGTTTGTCATATATAATAATGATCTGGATGATGGGGTTGTAAATTGGATTAGTATGTATGCAGATGATACTAAGATAGGTGGTGTTGTGGATAATGAAGTAGGTTTTCAAAGCTTGCAGAGAGATTTAGGCCAGTTAGAAGAGTGGGCTGAAAGATGGCAGATGGAGTTTAATGCTAAAGAATGTGAGGTGCTACATTTTGGTAGGACTAATCAAAATAGGACATACATGGTAAATGGTAGGACATTGAAGAATGCAGTAGAACAGAGGGAACTAGGAATAATGGTGCATAGTTCCCTAAAGGTGGAATCTCATGTGGATAGGGTGGTGAAGAAAGTTTTTGGTCTGCTGGCCTTTATTAATCAGAGCATTGAGTATAGGAGTTGGGATGTAATGTTGAAATTGTACAAGGCATTGGTGAGGCCAAATTTGGAGTATCGTGTACAGTTCTGGTCACCAAATTATAGGAAAGATGTCAATAAAATTGAGAGAGTACAGAGGAAATTTACTAAAATGTTGCCTAGGTTTCATCTCCTAAGTTACAGAGAAAGGTTGAACGAGTTAGTTCTTTATTCTTTGGAGCATAGAAGGTTGAGGGGAGACTTGATAGAGGTGTTTAAAATTATGAGGGGGATAGATTGAGTTGATGTGGATAAGCTTTTTCCATTGAGAGTGGGGGAGATTCAAACAAGAGGACACGAGTTGAGAGTTAAAGGGCAAAAGTTTAGTGGTAACATGAGGGGGAACTTCATTACTCAGAGAGTGGTAGCTATGTGGAACGAGCTTCCAGTAGAAGTGGTTGAGGCAGGTTCGATGTTATCATTCAAAGTTAAATTGGATAGACATATGGACAGGAAAGGAATGGAGGGTTATGGGCTGAGTGCAGGTCGGTGGGACTAATTGAGGGTAAGAGTTCAGCATGGACTAGAAGGGCCAAGATGGCCTGTTTCCGTGCTGTAATTGTTTTATAGTTATATGTTATATTGTTAAGATGTCCTGGATATTATGGAGGCTCGTGCCCATGATGGAGCTGACTATGTTTACAACTTTCTGCGGTTTATTTCAATTTTGTGGATTAGCAATGCCCCCACCCACCCACCCACCCATGAGAGACAGTGATGCTGCCAGTTAGAATGCTCTCCACAGTGCATCTGTAAAACTTTACAACAGTCTTTGGTGACATTCCAAATCTCCTCAAATTCCTAATGAAATATAGCCACTGTAACTGCATCGATGTGTTGGGCTCAGAGATGTGTTGATCCTCAGAGATGTTGACAGCCAGGAACTTGAAATTGCTCACTCTTTTGTGACAGGGTCGTAATTACCCCCATGAACTGTGCTCGATTACCCCTTTGAACCGTGCTTTTGAAAAGAGATAGAGAAAGAAAGAGAGAGAGAGGGAGACGAGGATTAACTTTTGGATTTCTGCTGAGTTGGAGAGAGAGAGCACCAAGCTATGATGACCGAGGGCGGCATTATTTGATGGACAATCGATGTTATAGTTTCTCTGGAGCGTGTTTATACTTCCCAAGGACATTGCCTGCTTGTACGTTTCTTACGCAGACAGAAAAGGGAGGAATAATTTGAATGACAGTTGGTACTCAGTACGGTGAGATAAATAGGAGGTCAGATGATAGACCTGCAACACATGATTTTGGACACTGAATGAGCTTTGTTGTGCCCACAGGAAAAGTGGTTTTTTTTGGAGGATCGATCAGGCGGATCGATCAGTGGCTCTTGCAGTGAGAAAAGGGATGGAACGGTGGGGAGTTGTCCATGTGTCCACCCTTGCTTGAGTTGATGATTCCACCACAGAAAAACGGTCCCCTTTGTTGAAGTCACAGTTGGTGACTTTTAAGGATTTCGGAGGACAACAGGAAGATCGATGGCGTCAGCTTATCTGAAGACTCAAATCTCTCCCTCTCTCTCTCACCATCACTACTCAACTCAATACCACAAACTGAACTGAACTTTACTCATCATCGTAAGACTGTCTGTTTACCCCTAGACTTGAAGAAGCTTGATTTTCATATATTTCCACACTTCCCTTATATATACTTACTTATATATAATCATTGCTAACCTATTTGATTTATCAACATTTATAATACTGTATTGCATATTTACCAATAAATAATATTAGTTAATAGCAATACTATACTCCAAAGTGTTTTCCATTTCTGCTGGTCCTTTGTACTTCTATTCCTTCTATGAAGACTAGTATGTATTCCCTCGTCTTAGGCTTTCTGAAGTCTGCAATCAGTTTTCTGGTCTTACTGACGTTGAGTGCAAGGTTGTTGCTGCGACTCCACTCAAATAGCTGATGTTTTTCGATCCTCTTTGCCCTCTCATCACCATTTGAAACTCTGCCAACAATAGTTGTGTCATGAGCAATGTAAGCCCCTGAACTGAAGAAAGACAGATTTTGATTGTGCCAGACAAGAACTGACAAAAGTAGATCAGAAGCAGCTGCAAGCAGTGAAAACAATATTTGATACATGGGAGGAACTTAAAACGAGATAGTGAGAGTTAAAAGTTAACGTGACCCAGTATGGGTAATGAACACAGATAGCAACTTTAGGGAACTTTAGTTAACAAAGGATACTGAAAGTTTGAATAGGAAAAAGAAAGATATTGATGTCAGGTATAATAATTTGATTTCAAAGAAGAAATTAGGAAGGCAAAAAAGAACTTTGGTAAACAGGATTAAGAACTTTCCAAAAATCTTTTAAAAGTATATTAGAAGCTTAAGGATAGCTAAGTAAAGAGTAGTCTGCTCATGGACCAAAGGGGTAATTTATGTATGGAGCAGAGGATATGAATAAGGTCCTGAATGAATACTTCTCATTGATAACCACCAGGAAGAAGGACGTGGAGACTGAAGAAGGTTTATGCTGATATTCTGGAGCATGTCTGCATTAGAAAGGAGGAAGAATAGGAAATATTGGAGCACATTGGAATCAATAAATCTCCAGAGCATGTTCAATCCAAGGAAAATCCACGGTTACACATAATATTGGGGGGAAAGGAACGTAGGCAGAGAGGCTGGTGTGGATCTGCTGGGAAAGAATGGCATCAAAGGGAAAAAATGAAAAAAAATGAAATATAAGGGCAAACTAGTCAATAATACAAAGCAGGATACTAAGAGATTTTAAGTTATATAAATAGTAAAAGGGAGGAGAGAATTGATATTGGACCACTGGAAAATGATGCTAGTGAGGTAGTAAGAGTAGTAATGGGAGACAAAGAAATGGCAGATGAACTTGATGAGTACTTTGCGTCAGTCTTCACTGTGTAACACACTAGCAGTGTGTCAGATGTCCATGAGTGTCAGGGAGCAAGAGTGAGTGCCATTGCTATTACAAACGAAATAATGCTTGGCAAAATGAAAGGTCATAAAGTGGATAAGTCACCTGGACAAGATGGACTACACCCTAGATTCCTGAAAGAGGTTGCTGAAGAAATAACAGATGCATTGGTCATGATCTTTCAAGAATCACTTGATTCTAGCATGGTCCCAGAGGACGTGAAAATTGGAAATGTCACTCCACTCTTTAAGAAGGGAGGAAGGCAAAAGAAAGGAAATTATAGGCTATTTATCCTAACCTCAGTGGTTGGGATTATGTTGGAATCTATTATTAAGGATAAGGTTTCAGAGTTCTTGGAGACAAATGATAAAATAAAGTCAAAGTTGTTTCTGTAAAGGGAGATCTTGCCTAAAAAATCTTTTCTGAAGAAGTAACAAGTAGGGTGGACAAGGGAGAGTCAGTGGATGTCATTTACTTGGATTTTCAAAAGGCATTTGATAAGGCGCCAGGCATGAGACTACTTAACAAGATAAAGTCCTATGACGTTACAGGAAAGATACTGACATTAGATTAGATTATGAGGACACACAGTCCTCTTTTATGTCATTTAGCCATGCATGCATTAAGAAATGATACAATGTTCCTCCAGTATGATATCACAGAAACACGAGACAGACCAAGACTGAAAAACTGACAAATACCACTTAATTATAACATACTGTTACAACAATGCAAAGCAATACCATAATTTGATATAGAACAGACCATGTGTCGGTCTCAAAGTCTCAAAGTCTCTTGAAAGTCCCATAATCTCGCACAGATGGTAGAAGGAAGAAAAACTCTCCCTGCCATGAACCTCCAGCACTGCAAACTTGCCGATGCAACACCCTGGAAGACCCGCCCACAGCTGACTCTTGAGTCCGTCCAAAAACTTCGAGCCTCCGACCAGCCCTCTGACACCAAGCACTGAGCACCATCTCTGCTGAGCACTTCGACCCCAGCCCCGGAAACAGGCAATAGGCAAAGCCGAGGATTTGTGGCCTTCCCCTCCAGAGATTCTCAATCGCACAGTAGCAGCAGCAGCGAAGCGGGCATTTCAGAAGTTTCTCCAGATGTTCCTCTGTGCTTCTCACGCCTGTCTCCATCAAATCAGGATTGTGCATCATACCTTACTTAACAAATACAGATATCATTCCGGAGCAGCAGTGCGTCAGTATTAGGACTGCCACGATTCACATGGTTTGTCAGTGATTTGGATAATGAAATTGATGACTGTGTGGCAAAGTTTGCAGATGATACAGAGATAGGTGAGGGGTAGGTAGGGCTGAGAAAGCAATGCGATTGCAGCAGGACTTAGTCAAATTGGAAGAATGGGCAAAAAAGTGGCAGATGGAATACAGTGTTGGGAAATGTATGATAATGCATTTTGGTAAAAGGAACAATAGTGCAGACTATTATCTAAATGAGGAGAAATTTCAAACATCAAAGGTGCAGAGGGACTTAGGAGTCCTTGTGCAAGACTCCCAGAAGGATAGTTTACAGGTTGAGTCTGTGGTAAAGAAGGCAAATGCAATGTGAACATTTACTTCAAGGGGAGTAGAATATAAAAGCAGGGAGATAATGCTGAGCCTTTATAAGACACTAGTCAGGCTGCACTTGGAGTATTGTCAACAACTTTGGGCCCCATATCTCAGAAAGGATATGTTGTCATTGGAGAGAGTCCAGAGGGGGTTCATGAGGATGATTCTGGAAATGAAGGGGTTAACATGTGAGGAGGATCTGGCATCTTTGAACCTGTACTCACTGAAATTTAGAAGAATGTGGGCAGATCTCATTGAAACCTTACGAATGTTGAAAGGGTGGATGTGGAGAGAAAGTTTCCTCTGGTAGGCGTATCCAAAACTAGAGGACACGGACTCAGAATTGAGTTCGACCTTTTAAAACAGAGGTAAGGAATTTTTTTTTTTAGCCAGAGAGTATTGGATCTGTGGAATGCTCTGCCACAGTCTGTGGTATAGGTCAGGAATGTGAGTGCATTTAAAATGGGAATTGATAGAACACAGAACATAGAAAACCTACAGCACAATACAGGCCATTCAGCCTACAAAGTTGTGCCAAACATGATGGTTTACTGATTGGTCATGGAATCAAAAGATATGGCAAGAAGGCAGGTGTATGGGGTTGAATGGGATCCAGGATCAGCTATGATGAAGTAGCAGAGAATACTCAATGGGCTGAATGGCCTAATTCTGCTCCTATGTCTGATGGTCTTATGGACTTAAGGTCTCAAATCAGTAGAAAAGTGTGACATAGGATCAGAAGATGTTGAATCCTTGTGGGTTCAGTTAAGAAGCTGCAAGGGAAAAGGACCCTGATGGCAGATATATACAGGCCTCCCAACAGTAGCTGGGATATAGACCACAGATTACAATGGGAAATAGAAAAGGGCAGTATTTTGATAGTCATGGGAGATTTTAACATGCAGGTGGATTGGGAAAATCAGGTTGGTAATGGATCTCAAGAGAGTGAGCTTATTGAATGCTTAAGAGATGACTTTTTAGAGCAGTTTGTCGTTGAGCCTACTAGGGGATTAGCTGTACTGGATTGGGTGTTATGTAATGAACTGGAAGCGATTAAGGAGCTTAAGGTAAAAGAACCCTAAAGAGAAGTGATCTCAATATGATTAAGTTCAACTTGAAAATTGATAGGGAGAAAGTGAAGTCTGCTGCAGCATTCTTTCAGTGAATGAAAGAGTCGGACAAAGTAAATTAGAAGGAGATGCTGGCAGCAATGTCATAAGTTTCTGGGAAAAATGAAGAAGTGCAGGATAAATGTATTCTAAAAATGAAGAAATATTCAAACAGCAAAATAGTGTAACCGTGGCTGACAAGGAAAGTCAAAGCAAATGTAAAATCAAAAGAGAAAGCATACAACAAAGCAATAATTAGCAGGAAGATAGAGGATTGGGAAGCTTTTAAAAACTTACAAAGAGCAACTAGAAGTATCATAGGAAAGGAAAAGATGAAATATGAAAGCAAGCTAGGAAACAATATCCGAGTGCATAGTGAAAGCTTTTTCAAGTGCCAGAGCACTGAGAGCAGCAGAAAGGAAATTGAATTGAATTGAATTGATTTCTTACATCCTTCACATTCATGAGGAGTAAAATCCTTTATGTTACGTCTTCGTCTAAATGTGCTATGTTCAATCATAGCAATTTACAATAATTTATAATAAATAGAACAGTCAACGTAACATATAAATACACTCAAATCAGTGTGAGTTAATCAGTCTGATGGCCTGGTGGAATAAGCTGTCCCAGAGCCTGTTGGGTCTGGCTTTTATGCTGCGTACCATTTCCCGGATGGTAGCAGCTGGAATAGATTGTGGTTGGAGTGACTCGGGTCCCCAGTGATCCTTCGGGCCCTTTTTACACACCTGTCTTTGTAAATGTCCTGAATCATGGGAAGTTCACAATTGCAGACATGCTGGACTGTCTGCACCACTCTCTGCAGAGTCCTGCGACTGACGGAGATACAGTTCCCATACCAGGCGGTGATGCAGCCAGTCAGGGTGCTCTCAATTGTGTCCCTGTAGGAAGTTCTTAGGATTTGGGGGCCCATACCAAACTTCCTCAACTGTCTGAGGTGAAAGAGGCGCTGTTGTGCCTTTTTCACCACACAGCTGGTATGTACAGACCACGTGAGGTCCTCAGTGATGTGGATGCCTAGGAACTTGAAACTGTTTACCCTTTCAACTCCAGATCCATTTATGTTAATAGGGGTTAGCCCGTTTCCATTCCTCCTGTAATCCACAACCAGCTCCTTTGTTTTTGCGACATTGTGGGAGAGGTTTTCTTGTCACCAGTGGCGTACTCTTCCCACCTGCCGGTGATCTGACAGGAAGTCCAGGATCCAGATACACAAGACAGGGTGAAGGCCGAGGTCTCTGAGCTTCCTGTTGAGCCTAGATGGAATTATGGTGTTGAATGCTGAACTGTAGTCTAAGAACAGCATTCTCACATAAGCCTCCTCCTTCTCCAGTCAGATCAGTTAGCCTGGACTCAGTGGTAGGGAAGATATTGGAGTTAATTGTTAAGGATGAGGTTATTAGGTACTTGGTGATACAGGACAAGATAGGATAAAGTCAACATGGTTCCCTTTACGGAATATGTTGCCTGATGAACCTATTGGAATACTTTGAGGAGATTATGAGTAGGATAGATAAACACGATGCAATGTATGCTATATATTTGGACCTTCAGAAGCCCTTTGACAAGATGGCACACATGAGGCTGCTTTCCAAGTTAAGAGCCCATGGTATTACAGGAATGTTACTAACATGATTAGAGCATTTGCTGATTGGTAGGAGGCAGTGAGTGGGAATAAAAGGATCCTTTTCTGATTGGCCTCCAGTGACTAGCAGGAGTCGGTGTTGGGACCGCTTCCTTTATACCGTATATCAATGATTTAGATGATGGAATAGATGGCTGTGTTGCCAAATTTTCAGATGATACGAAGGTTGGTGGAGAGGCCAGTAGTGTTGAGGAAATAGGTAGGCTGCAGAAGTACTTTGACAGATTGGGAATGGGCAAGAAAGTGGCAAATGAAATACAATGTTGGAAAATGCATGATCATGCACTTTAGTAGTAGAAATAAATATGGAGACTATTTTCTAAACAGGGAGAAAATCCAAAAATCTGAGATGCAAATGGACTTGGGAGTCCTTGTGCCGAACACCCTTAAGGTTAACTTGCAGAGTGAGTTGGTGGCGAGGGAGACAAATGCAATGTTAGGATTCATTTCAAGAGGTCCAGAATACAAAAGCAGGGAGGTGATGCTGAGGCTTTATAAGGCACTGGTGAGGCCTCATCTTGAGTATTGTGAACAGTTTTGGGCTCCTCATCTCAGAAAAGATGAGCTGGAATTGGAGACGGTTTAGAGGAGGTTCACAAGGATAATCTGAAGAGTGAAAAGGTTATCATGCAAAGAATGTTTGATGGTTCTGGATCTCTGCTCACTGGAATTCAGATGGATGAGGAGGGATTTCATTGAAACCTTTTGAATGTTGAAAGGCCTAGACAGAGCAGATATGGAAAGGATGTTTCCCATGGTTGAGGACTCTAGGAAAAGAGGGCACAGACTCAGGATAGTGGGACGTCCATTTAAAACAGAGATGCGGAGAAATTTCTTTAGCCAGGTGGTGGTGAATTTGTGGAATTTGTTATCACAGGCAGCTCTGGAGGCCAGGTTGTTGGGTGTTTTTAATGTGAGATGGATATTTTCTTGATTTGACACTGCATCAATTGTTACAGGGAGAAGACTGGGGAGTGGCACTGAGGAGGGGAAAAAAGGATCAGCCATGACTGAATGATGGAGCAGGCTTAATGGGCCAAATGGTTTATTATAGCTTCTATGTCTTATGGTCTTATGGAAAGCATGGGAAAAGATTGCTGAGACTCTGGTGGTGATTTTTGCATCTTCAAAGCTATGGGAGCAATACCACAAGATTGAAATGTAGCTAATGTTGCCCTTTTCTTAAAAAAAAAGAGCAGAGGGATAAGCTTGAGAACTACAAGCCAGTGAACCTTAAATCAGTTGTAGCAAAGTTGTCTGAGAAGTTTCTGAGAGATGAGAATTACATTCACTTTGTGCAACGAGGAAGTCTCACAAATCTTTTCAAAAGGTAATTGAGAAAATTGATGAAAGCAGTGTTAGGGATTATTCCAAAGTTATGGAGTTATTGAATATAGCTGATATTTATTCAAACAAGAAGCAGTCTTTAGTTCTTAATGTAAATTGCAAGTAGCAATAAGCTTGAAGTTAAAGAATAAATTTGAAAAACTCTCAGAGTAGAAGCTGCTGTTCCATAGCAGGAAGAGAGAGATGTGAAGTGACCATATGACATTCTCTTCTGAATCAGCCTGTTAATTGACCTGCATCAAACCAGGCAACACTGGCTAGGTTTGATTTGCACATTGTGTCTGAGTTCAAGTTGGTAGACCAGACTTGCACACCAAACATGGTCACAGTTACAGTTGATCAATCCATAGTTGTGTATTCAGAGTCAGTCCTAACAAAATTAATTTTGGTTTCCAGGGATCTCTATACCCAGAAGCTTTTTAGACCATATGTGAATTGCTTTGTCTAGCAAAAGTGTTTAAAAATTCAGAGGTGTCTCCCACTGTTGATATGGAATTCAAAAGAGTCATTGTCAATCCTAAGTATTCATGTAAAAATGTCACTGTAACTATGGAAATTGTATTGAATCACCTACTGTTACCGTAGATCGTAAGGGTATGGACATGTGATGTACTTTGGGTTTAGGAGACTTTACAGAGAGAGCGTCCAGGAGAATGGCTGCCTGAGGTGGTGACTAAAGACCTTTATATCATCAGCTTCAGCTTCAGTGTCTCCCTGGTGACTTTGTTCAGTGACAACAGGCAGCAGGGTACACTTGTTCCTCTGGTGACTTTGATAATAGTCACAACAGGCAGCAGGGTACACTTGTTCCTCTGGTGACTTTGATAATAGTCACAACAGGCAGCAGGGTACACTTGTTCCTCTGGTGACTTTGATAATAGTCACAACAGGCAGCAGGGTACACTTGTTCCTCTGGTGACTTTGATAATAGTCACAACAGGCAGCAGGGCAGTTGTGGTTTTCAGTCAGCTTTTGATGAGCTACTATATTGTAGGCTCATCCAGAAGGTTTCAACAGAAAAGGTATGAGAGTGTTGGTAAACTAGATTCAAACTCGATTCTGTGATAGGAGGCAGAGACCATAAGACAGAGGCAGTGGTTGAGGAATACATTTCCAACTAGAAATTTGTACCAATTAGTGTACCACAGAGATTGGTGCTGGGGTCTCTGCTGTTTATCAAAAATAACTTGGATTAGAATGAAAGGGGTCTGACAACATGAAAATTGGTGGAGTTGTAGAAAGCAAAGATTAAAAGATTCAAATTACATTTATTATCAAAGTATGCTCGTAGTATATAACCCTGAGGTTCATCTTCCCCACAGACAGCCACGAAAACCATGGAAACCATTCAAAGAATAAACATCAGACCCTTCCCTCATACAAAAAAGACAAAATGTGCAGATGGCAACCAAAAATAAATGAGCAAAAAACACAGAATATAAAACACAACATCAAAAGAGTCCAGGCTTATTCAGTTCAGCTCAGCGTTCACTATCTGCGGGTTGTCTAAGAACACAGCAGGACATGGATCACATGGGAATTGGACGGAGTGATGGCAGATGGACTTAATCTAGACATGTGACGTAATATACTTTGAGAATTCAAATTCTATTAGCATGTTTAAAATATGTGTAATGCCCTGGGAAAGGTTTCACTGATAATGTAATGGTTTTTCTGTAGCAGCAGTGTTTGGGTTATGGCTAAAGATAACGGGGGCTTTGGAATGTGCACTGTTCAATGAAGGAAGTGTTTTTTTCTTGTTATTTGCCTGAGAACGGGGTGATCTGAGCCTTTTGTTCAGTGAGAGATGAACAGAGAAGACGCTAGAAAGGAGAGGTCGTAGACAGCAGGATGGAGTGGACTTGGAGTGGGGCTGAGAGTTGACAATTGTGGGGGCTCATCCGAGATTGATTTCATAGGATGCTATGTGATTGTCCTGAGCATTGAACCAGTGTTTAAGTCTGTGCCAGTATGGATACTGCCAGGGTTGAGCGGTGGTGTGTATCCAAGGGGTTACCGGTAATAAATGCATGCATGTTGAGTGGGGTAGGTACTCGTACTCTGGATGAAGTGTTAAGTCACCTTTTAAGTATTGTTAAAGCTATTGGCAAAGTTAGAGTTGTGGGGCGGAGGTTTGATAAAATGGCAGGCACAGACCTTGTTTTAGTTCAGACTAGTGCTGACATAACTGCAGTAGAACTGCCTGGTACTATTGGGGCCCCAGGAGAGGGGAGGGGGGTACGTGTGTTGTCTATACTTACCGGGAGGAGGAGAGTGTAGTGGAGCGGGCTGAATCGCAAGTGGAGTCTCCCGTGGCTGGGGGCAGAGCCTTCAAAGATAAGGTTCTCTCGTTTCTGAAGAGTGAGGGGAAGGAGTGGTTGAATTTGAAATGTCTAATTAGTCCCCGTCTCCCAGTGAAGAGAGAGAGTTCTGAGTTGGTATCAGCCCTTACCTCTCTGGTGAATAAATGGCCCAGTGCACAGGCAGAGGGTCATAGTTATCAGAAGCTAAGAATATTCTCTGGAATGATGTCCAAGGGAGAAGAGGAGTGTGAGACGTGGGTGGAGCAAATCTCTCAGTTGTTAGATGAGTGGCAATGGTCTGATGATGTAAAGAGACAGAGATTGGCTGAGAGTTTGAGGGGGTGGACTGCTGATGTTGTGAGAGCCATAATGTCCCAGTACCCTCTTGCCACTGCTGCCGCTTACATGGGAGCACTGGAAAATGCGTTTGGTATGACAGGAAGCCCAATGGAGCTCATAACAGAGTTTCAGAACATGCGTCAGGAAAAGGGGGAAAGGCTTTCTGCCTACATCTTTCAGCTAGAGAGGCAGCTAAATTGCTTGTGGCGCAGAGGGGCCATTCAGGCGGCTGAGGTGGGTCGGTTAAGAATAGACCAAATATCAAAAGACCTGGTTGCTTGGGGCCACCGACTGTCTCGTAAGACGTGACCCCCTCCCTCATTCGTTGAGCTGATCAGAGCAGTATGTGAGGAAGAGAATACATTGGAGGCGCGGGAGGGCTCTGTCAGCAGGATACAGTCCTCGGTAGTAGCCCCTTTTATTGAAGCAACCACGGATAGCCCAAACCGGGGAGTGGTAAAGGAGATCGTGACAGAGTTGAGAACTGATTTGTCATGGTTGTTATCAGCGGGTGTGGTCCCACGCCCCTGTATGATGGAGACCCCCTAACCGGACGGACGCTGCAGAGAGCTGCAGGTGGCCAGGGTTCCACAAGATGGGAATCAGCCAGTATTGTCTGTTATAACTGTGGTGAAGAGGGGCACTTCAGGTGAGAGTGTGAACAAAGGGAAACTCCTCAGAGATTGAGCCCCCAGGTACCTAAGCAGAGGGAGATATTAGGAAACTTAGAGGAGACCCAGTGAGGGAACAGCCTGGTGTCTCTGGGGGAACATGTTCCCAGAAATATACCAAGGAACCCTCGAAAGCGAAAGACTGGATCGACTAGGCTTATACTCGTTGGAATTTAGAAGATTGAGGGGGGATCTGATTGAAACGTATAAGATCCTAAAGGGATTGGACAGGCTAGATGCAGGAAGATTGTTCCTGATGTTGGGGAGTCCAGAACGAGGGGTCACAGTTTGAGGATAAAGGAGAAGCCTTTTAGGACCGAGATTAGGAAAAACTTCTTCACACAGGGAGTGGTGAATCTGTGAAATTCTCTGCCACAGGAAACAGTTGAGGCCAGTTCATTGGCTATATTTAAGAGGGAGTTAGATATGGCCCTTGTGGCTAAAGGAATCAAGGGGTATGGAAGGAAGGCTGGGTATAGGGTTCTGAGTTGGATGATCAGCCGCAATCATACTGAATGGCGGTGCAGGCTTGAAGGGCCGAATGACCTACTCCTGCACATATTTTCTATGTTTCTATGTTTCTATGAAAGGGCGCCCCTCTATCCTGAGGCTGTGCTCTCTTGTCCTAGACTCTCCCACCTTGGGAAACATCCTTTCCACATCTACTCTGTCTGGGCCTTTCAACATTTGAAAGGTTTCAATGAGATCCCCCCTCATCCTTCTGAATTCCAGCGAGTACAGACCCAGAGCCATCAAACTTTCCTCATATGATAAACCTTTCATTCCTGGAATCATCTTTGTGAACCCCCTCTGGACCCTCTCCAATGCCAGCACATCTCTTCTAAGATGAGGGGACCAAAACTGTTCACAATACTCAAGGTGAGGCCTCACCAGTGCCTTAGAAAGCCTCAGCATCACATCCTTGTTCTTGTATTCTAGACCTCTTGAAATGAATGCTAAGATGGCATTTGCCTTCCTCATCACCGACTCAACCTGCAAGTTAGCCCTTAGGGTGTTCTGCACAAGGACTCCCAAGTCCCTTTGCTTCTCAGATTCCTGGATTTAGAAAATAGTCTGTGTATTTATTTCTACTACCAAAATGCACAACCATGTATTTTCCAACATCGTATTTCATTTGCCACTTTCTTGCCATTCTCCTAATCTGTCTAATTCCTTCTGCATCCTTCCTGCTTCCTCAACACTACCTGTCTCTCCACCAATCTTTGTATCATCTGCAAACTTGGTCACAAAGTCATCTATTCCGTCATCTAAATCATTTATATACAGCATAAAAAGAAGTGGTCTCAGCACCGACCCCTGCGGAACACCACTAGTCACTAGCAGCCAGCCAGAAAAGGATCCTTTTATTCACACTCGCTGCCTCCTACCAGTCATCCAATGCTCTAACCATGTTAGTAACTTTCCTATAATACTGTGTGCTCTTAACTTGGTAAGCAGCCTCATGCGTGGCACCTTGTCAAATGCCTTCTGAAAGTCCAAACTTACAACACCCACTGCATCCCCTTTATCTATTCTACTTGTAATCTCCGCAAAGAATTCCAGCAGGCTCATCAGGCAGGATTTTCTTTGAAGGAAACCATGCTGACTTTGTACTATCTTGTCCTGTGTTACCAAGTACTCCATCATCTTATCTTTAAAAATTGACTCTAACATCTTCCCAACCACTGAGATCAGGCTAAATGGTCTATAATTTTCTTTCTGCTGCTTTCCTCTTTTCTTAAAGAGTGGAAAAAACATTTGCAATTTTCCAGTCCTCTGGCACCATGCCAGAGTCCAATGATCTTTGAAAGATCATTTTTAATGCCACCACAATCTCTAACGCTACCTCTTTCAAAACCCTAGAGTGTAGTTCCTCTGGTCTGGGTGACTTGTGCACCTTTAGGCCTTTCAGCTTTTTGAGCACCTTCTCTCTTGTACAGTAACTGCACCCACTTCTCTTCCTTCACACACCATAACATCTGGCACACTGCTGGTGTCTTCCACAGTGAAGACTGAGCAAAATACTCATTTAGTTCATCAGCCATCTCCTTGACCCCAGTTATTATTTCTCCTGCCTCATTTTCTAGTGGTCCTCTATCCACTCTCATTTCTCTTTTATTTTTAACATACTTGAAAAATCTTTTACTAACCACTTTGATATTATTTGCTAGCTTGCTTTCATATTTGATCTTTTCCCTTCCAATGATTTTTTAAATTCCTCTTTGTAGATTTTTGAAAACTTCCTAATCTTCTGCATTCCCACTAATTTATACTTTGTTGTATGCCCTTTTTTTTGCTTTTACAATAGCTTTGACTTCCCTTTAAGGTTGCCAACTATCCCATATTAGCCGGGACATCCCGTATATCGGGCTAAATTGGTTTGTCCCATACGGGACTGCCCTTGTCCTGTATTCCCCCGCTAGGGTAGAGCATTCCTATGAAACCATTCGTAAGCCGAAATGGCATAAAGCAAAGAAGCAATTACCATTAATTTATATGGGAAAAATTTTTGAGTGTTCCCAGACCCAAAAAATAACCTACCAAATCATACTGTGTACATACATCTATTGATGCTTCTGGACACATCTTCAGTGATGTTCCTGGAATCATCGGGTGTTTCGGGTCTTTCAACATCATACAACCTCCTCCAGGTGACCCAGCCGGGGTTGATCAGACCCCAGCTTGTGTCCAGATGGCTATCTACTTATGACTCCATGGCTCCCCTCTTTTGAGCCACAGCCATCTTGAGGGCCTCTCTGCTGCATCGGTGGTACTGCGGATGGCTCTCCTCTTCCTCTCTCCCTCGATGTCCAAAATGCTGAAGGCTCTAACTAAAGAATGGGCTACGAATCCCCTACACCCAACCTCCACTGGGAGACATCTCGCTCTCCATCCAGCCTGCTGACAGTTGCTGACCAGTCCTGCGTACTTGGAGAGCTTCCTTTCAAGGGCCTTCTCCAAGCTATCTTCCCATGGGACTATTAGCTCCAGCGGCACCACTTGCTTAGTAGTCTCAGACACTAGGACAATGTCTGGTCGCAGGGTGGTGGCTGCAATATGGTTGGGGAACTCAACTGCCCTTCGAGGTCCACCAACAGCTGCCAGTCCCTTGCAGAGGTCAGAATGCCTGCAGATGTTCTTTTGGCAGGTATTGGCTGCTCTCCAGCTCTGACAAAGGCAATGGTCTGATTGGAGGGTCGGGACCACTTCGCCCACTCAACTCCTGCGCTGCCGGCTTCAGCGATGGTCTTCAGTACCTGATCATGCCTCCACCCACATAAAACCTAAAATAACACTAACATATAGAAAAAGCAGGAATGATATGATAAATACACAGCCTATGTAAAGTAAAAATAATGTATGTACAATGTATCAGAATCGGGAAGATTAAGCCAAAACCGATTTGTAGAAAAATATTGGCACATTACGCATGTGCACACAGGAGCCTGCGCAAGACTTCATGGTCATGGTAGTCTTTCTCGGGGTAAACATATGTGTCCCGTATTTGACTGCTACTTTTGTACCTTATTTGGGAGTGAGAAAGTTGGCAACCCTACTTCCCTTGTCAGTCAGGTTATACTATTTTACCATTTGAGTATTTCTTCATTTTTGGAATAGACATGTCCTGCACCTTCCTCATTTTTCCCAGAAACGCACATCATTGCTGTTCTGCTGACATCCCTGCTAGCAGCTCCTTCCAGTTTACTTTGGCCAACTGCTCTCTCATACCACTGTAGTTTCTCTTACTCCACTGAAATACTACTGCATCAGACTTTACTCCCTAACAAATTTCAAGTTGAACACAATATTGTGATCACTGGTTCCTAAGGGTTCTTTTACCTTCATCTCCCTAATCACCTGCTGTTCATTACATAACAGAGTGGATAGGGGAGAACCAGTGGATGTGGTATATTTGGATTTTCAAAAGGCTTTTGACACAGGAGATTAGTGTGCAAACTTAAAGCACACGGTATTGGGGGTAAGGTATTGGTGTGGGTGGAGAATTGGTTAGCAGACAGGAAGCAAAGAGTGGGAATAAACGGGACCTTTTCAGAATGGCAGGCGGTGACTAGTGGGGTACCGCAAGGCTCAGTGCTGGGACCCCAGTTGTTTACAATATATATTAATGACTTGGATGAGGGAATTAAATGCAGCATCTCCAAGTTTGCGGATGACACGAAGCTGGGTGGCAGTGTTAGCAGTGAGGAGGATGCTGAGATGATGCAGGGTGACTTGGATAGGTTGGGTGAGTGGGCAAATTCATGGCAGATGCAATTTAATGTGGATAAATGTGAAGTTATCCACTTTGTTGGCAAAAATAGGAAAACAGATTATTATCTGAATGGTGGCCGATTAGAAAAAGGGGAGGTGCAACGAGACCTGGGTGTCATTATACACCAGTCATTGAAAGTGGGCATGCAGGTACAGCAGGCGGTAAAAAAAGGCGAATGGTATGCTGGCATTTATAGCGAGAGGATTCTAGTACAGGAGCAGGGACGTACTACTGCAGTTGTACAAGGCCTTGGTGAGACCACACCTGGAGTATTGTGTGCAGTTTTGGTCCCCTAATCTGAGGAAAGACATCTTTGCCATAGAGGGAGTACAAAGAAGGTTCACCAGATTGATTCCTGGGATGGCGGGACTTTCATATGAAGAAAGACTGGATGAATTGTGCTTGTACTCGTTGGAATTTAGAAGATTGAGGGGGGATCTGATTGAAACGTATAAGATCCTAAAGGGATTGGACAGGCTAGATGCAGGAAGATTGTTCCTGATGTTGGGGAAGTCCAGAACGAGGGGTCACAGTTTGAGGATAGAGGGGAAGCCTTTTAGGACCGAGATTAGGAAAAACTTCTTCACACAGAGAGTGGTGAATCTGTGGAATTCTCTGCCACAGGAAACTGTTGAGGCCAGTTCATTGGCTATATTTAAGAGGGAGTTAGATATGGCCCTTGTGGCTACGGGGGTCAGGGGGTATGGAGGGAAGGCTGGGGCGGGTGCAGGCTCGAAGGGCCGAATGGCCTACTCCTGCACCTATTTTCTATGTTTCTATGTTTCTATAACACCCAATCCAGTATTGCTGATTCCCTAGTAGGCCCAATGACAAACTGCTCTAAAAATATATCTCTTAGGCATTCAACAACTTTACTGTCTTGAGATCCATTACCAACCTGATTTTTCCAATTGACCTGCATGTTAAAATCTCCCCCCTGTCTAACTCTCCCTGGTTCTCATGGGACCAAGCCACTCAGATCAGCCTATCAGGTGGGACCTTGTTAAAGGCCTTGCTAAAGTCCTAACAACATCCACTGCCCACTCTCATCTGCCTCTTTAGTTACCTTTTCTACGAACTCTAAGTTTCATTAAACACAACTTTCCACTCAAAAGCGAAGCTGATAGAAGCTTTTTAATCAGATTCTGTCCCTCAGAATTCCTTTTTGTCATTTCACAACTGCTGCTGTCAGACTAACTGATTTGCCTTTTCTACCCTTAATAAACAACAGCACGAGCTACCTTCCAGTCTTTGGAACTTCACCAGTGGCTAACAGTGAAGCAAATATCTCTGTAAGAACCTCTGCAATTTCTTCCCTAGCCTCTCACAAAATCCAAAGTTGCACTTGGTCATGCCCGTGGATCTATCCACATTAATACACTGCAAGGCTGCAATCTAAGATGGCACTGAGCTGTGACTTCCGTTTAATCATGGCTCCAATTTAGTTCTATATAATTGGCTTTTTAGGCTTGTAAGGATGCTTTAGGGACAGAGGAGGGACTTAGGGTTCAGATTATGGTTTAGGAACAGGAATGTGGGGGTATCTAAGGTCAGACATGAGCTTAAGTCTCTTCTCTGCATTCAAAGGCCAGCATCGCCAGTGCGGGACACTTATGGGCAGATACTGGGCCTGCAGAAATGGGTGAGAGCTCCCCCAGGTCTGCAAGTTGTCAGCAGGAAATACGCATTCTGATGACTCCCTGGGTTCATGAATCATTGGGATCAGAAAGGCTTAACATTTGGAATCCCATCATAGGCAGAGTTGAAGGTCTAATGTTCAGTGATAGGCGTGACCTGGGATAGGTGCCAAGGATCAAGGCCTGATGTTCAAAAGTGTTGTCACAGGTAGATAGGGTCGTAAAGAGAGCTTTTGGTACTTTGGCCTTTATTAATCAAAGTATTGTGTATAAGAGTTGGAATGTTATGATGAGGTTGTATAAGGAATTGGTGAGGCCGAATCTGGAGTATTGTGTTCAGTTTTGGTCACTAAATTACAGGAAGGATATTAATAAGGTTGAGAGAGTGCAGAAAAGGTTTACAAGGATGTTGCTGGGACTTGAGAAACTCAGTTACAGAGAAAGGTTGAATAGGCTAGGACTTCATTCCCTGGAGTGTAGAAGAATGAGGGGAGATTGGATAGAGGTATATAAAATTATGATGGGTATAGATAGAGTGAATGCAAGCAGGCTTTTTCCACTGAGGCAAGGGGAGAAAAAAACCAGAGGACATGGGTTAAGGGTGAGGGGGGAAAAGTTTAAAGGGAACATTAGTGGGGGTTTCTTCACACAGAGAGTGGTGGGAGTGTGGAATGAGCTGCCAGACGAGGTGGTAAATGCAGGTTCTTTTTTAACATTTAAGAATAAATTGGACAGATACATAGATGGGAGGTGTATGGAGGGATATGGTCCGTGTGCAGGTCAGTGGGACTAGGCAGAAAATGGTTCGGCACAGCCAAGAAGGGCCAAAAGGCCTGTCTCTGTGCTGTAGTTTTTCTATGGTTTCTAACTCTGGCGGTCGAGACCTTTTGACCAGAGCCACATTTGCATATCTCTGCAAGTCCACTGGGAATGTTGAAGGTCATTTCTGTAAGCCCGAGTCCAAGTCCAAGTCGACTGGAGGCTGGAGGTTAGAGGGCTGCCCTGGGGTTACTGTGCTGTGTGCATCCATGGGTGAAATGGGCCATGCTTTACTGTTATGTTCTGTGTTGCTCTGCCAAGAATTGTGGGCAAGTTATGTTGATGCTGCAATATGTGGCACACTTGCAGATTGGCTAGCACACCCTTGGGTGTGTTGGTTGTTAACACAAATGACGCATTTCGCTGTAGAGTTCGACATACACATAATAAATAAACGTGAATCATGAATCTTGAAATATCACCTCTATGATAATATGTTTCCTCCAAAACATCTCCACTAGTTTTCCTCATCTCTTGAGCCACCGTGATTTTCTCCTAAGTAAACACAGAGGAGAAATATTTGTTAAAAATCCCACACATCACCTGCAGCTTGACAGCAGGGTCATGTAAAGGGAGGGAACATCAACTCAGACCATGAGAGGACTGCGTCGGGCATTTTTCATGCCTTACAAGGCGCAGATTGGCAGTCTGTGTGGGGCGCCACTCCTCGCACAGACTAGAGCAATGTGTGATTAAGTGCCTTGCTCAAGGGCACAAACACACTGCCACAGCTGAGGCTCAAACTAGCGATCTTGAGGTAACTAGACGAACGCCTTAACCACTTGGCCATGTGAACATAGGAACCTACCATTTCCTTCGCCATCCTTTTAGTCTTAATATAGCTAAAGAACTTTTTGGGATTTCTCTTAATTTTGTGAAATACATCTCATACCCTGTCTGTCACCTTAATTTCCTTCTTAAGATTATACTTAAACTTTACATACTGTTCGGGTCAAATTTGACCCGTTTTGACATTTGACAGCAGTAAAAACACCCTAAATGCCAATTTTTAGCCAAAATTTGATGACTTTTCCTAAAGTGACACAAAATGCGCAAAAATGAAAATATTTTAAAATTTTATACTTTGTACAGGCGCTACAAATATTTGTATATTGAGACTGATCTAGGTCAAATTTGACCCGGGACGGGAGAGGTTCTGGAGGATTGGAGTGTTGAGGATGTTGTTCCTTTATTCAAGAAAGGGAGTAGAGATAGCCCGGGAAATTATAGACCAGTGAGTCTTACCTCAGTGGTTGGTAAATTGATGGAGAAGATCCTGAGAGGCAGGATTTATGAACATTTGGAGAGGTATAATATAATTAGGAATAGTCAGCATGGCTTTATCAAAGGCAGGTTGTGCCTTACTATCCTGATTGAATTTTTTGAGGATGTGACTAAACACATTGATGAAGGAAGAGCAGTAGATGTAGTGTATATGGATTTCAGCAAGGCATTTGATAAGGTACCCCATGCAAGGCTTATTGAGAAAGTAAGGAGGCATGGGATCCAAGGGGACATTGCTTTGTGAATCCAGAACTGGCTTGCCCATAGAAGGTAAAGAGTGGTTGTAGACGGGTCATATTATGCATGGAGGTCGGTCACCATTGGAGTGCCTCAGGGATCTGTTCTGGGACCCTTACTCTTCCTGATTTTTATAAATGACCTGGATGAGGAAATGGAGGGACGTGTTAGTAAGTTTGCTGATAACACCAAGGTTGGTGGTGTTGTAGATAGTGTGGAGAGCCGTCAGAGGTTACAGCGGGACATTGATAGGATGCAAAACTGTGCTGAGAAGTGGCAGATGGAGTTAAACCCAGATAAGTGTGAAGTGGTCCATTTTGGTAGGTTACATATGAAATATGATGTCAGAATATAGTATTAATGGCAAAGCTTTTGGCAGTGTGGAGGATCAGAGGAATCTTGGAGACCGAATCCAGAGGACGCACAAAGCAGCTGCACAGATTGACTCTGTGGTTAAGAAGGCGTATGGTGTATTGGCCTTCATCAATTGCGGAATTGAATTTAGGAGCTGAGAGGTAATGTTGCAGCTATATAGCACCCTGTTCAGACCTCACTTGGAGTACTGTGCTCAGTTCTGGTCACCTCACTACAGGAAGGATATGGAAGCCATAGAAAGGGTGCAGAGGAGATTTGCAAGGATGTTGCCTGGATTGGGGAGCATGCCTTATGAGAATAGGTTAAGTGAACTTGGCCTTTTTTCCTTGGAGTGATGGAGGATGAGAGGTGACCTGACAGAGTTGTACAAGATGATGAGAGGCATTGATCGTGTGGATATTCAGAGGGTCTTCTCCAAGGCTGAAATGGTTGCCACAAGAGGACACAGGTTTAAGGTGCTGGGGAGTAGGTACAGAGGAGATGTCAGCAGTAAGTTTTTTCTCAGAGAGTGGTGAGTGCATGGAAGGGGCTGCCGGCAACGGTGGTGGAGGCAGATATGATAGGGTCTTTTAAGAGACTTTTGGATAGGTACATGGAGCTCAGAGAAATAGAGGGCTATAGGTAAGCCTATTTCATTTCATATATTTCAAATATCATTAGAAACGGGAACGGTGCCGGAAGATTGGCATATTGCTCATGTGGTTCCATTGTTTAAAAAGGGTTCTAAGAGTAAACCTAGCAATTTTCGGCCTGTAAGTTTGACGTAGGTGGTGGGTAAATTAATAGAAAGTATTCTTAGAGATGGTATATATAACTATCTGGATAGACAGGGTCTGATTAGGAACAGTCAACATGGATTTGTATGTGGAAGGTCATTTTTGACAAATCTTATTGAATTTTTTGAAGCGGTTACTAGGAAAATTGACGAGGGTAAAGTGATGGATGTTGTCTATATGGACTTCAGTAAGGCCTTTGACAAGGTTCCACACGGAAGGTTAGGTAGGAAGGTTCAATTGTTAGGTATTAATATTGAAGTAGTAAAATGGATTCAACAGTGGCTGGATGGGAGACGCCAGAGAGTGTTGGTGGATAACTGTTTGTCAGGTTGGAGGCCGGTGACTAGTGGTGTGCCTCAGGAATCTGTACTGGGTCCAATATTGTTTGTCATATACAATAATGTTCTGGACAATGGGGTGGTAAATTGGATTAGTAAGTATGCAGATAATACTAAGATAGGTGGTGTTGTGCATAATGAAGTAGGTTTTCAAAGCTTACAGAGAGATCTGGACCAGTTGGAAGACTGGGCTGAAAGATGGCAGATGGAATTTAATGCTGATAAGTGTGAGGTGCTATATTTTAGTAGGGAGTGATCAAAATAGAACATACATGGTAAATGGTAGGGCATTGAGGAATGCAGAAGAACAGAGAGATCTTGGAATAATAGAAACATAGAAAATAGGTGCAGGAGTAGGCCATTCGGCCCTTCGAGCCTGCACCGCCATTTATTATGATCATGGCTGATCATCCAACTCAGAACCCCACCCCAGCCTTCCCTCCATACCCCCTGACCCCCGTAGCCACAAGGGCCATATCTAACTCCCTCTTAAATATAGCCAATGAACTGGCCTCAACTGTTTCCTGTGGCAGAGAATTCCACAGATTCACCACTCTCTGTGTGAAGAAGTTTTTCCTAATCTCGGTCCTAAAAGGCTTCCCTTCTATCCTCAAACTGTGGCCCCTCGTTTTGGACTTCCCCAACATCGGGAACAATCTTCCTGCATCTAGCCTGTCCAATCCCTTTAGGATCTTATACGTTCAATCAGATCCCCCCTCAATCTTCTAAATTCTAACGAGTACAAGCCCAGTTCATCCAGTCTTTCTTCATATGAAAGTCCTGCCATCCCAGGAATCAATCTGGTGAACCTTCTTTGTACTCCCTCTATGGCAAGGATGTCTTTCCTCAGATTAGGGGACCAAAACTGCACACAATACTCCAGGTGTGGTCTCACCAAGGCCTTGTACAACTGCAGTAGTACCTCCCTGCTCCTGTACTCGAATCCTCTCGCTATAAATGCCAGCATACCATTCGCCTTTTTCACCGCCTGCTGTACCTGCATGCCCACTTTCAATGACTGGTGTATAATGACACCCAGGTCTCGTTGCACCTCCCCTTTTCCTAATCGGCCACCATTCAGATAATAATCTGTTTTCCTATTTTTGCCACCAAAGTGGATAACTTCACATTTATCCACATTAAATTGAATTTGCCCACTCACCCAACCTATCCAAGTCACCCTGCATCCTCTTAGCATCCTCCTCACAGCTAACACTGCCACCCAGCTCCGTGTCATCCGCAAACTTGGAGATGCTGCATTTAATTCCCTCATCCAAGTCATTAATATATATTGTAAACAACTGGGGTCCCAGCACTGAGCCTTGCGGTACCCCACTAGTCACCGCCTGCCATTCTGAAAAGGTCCCGTTTATTCCCACTCTTTGCTTCCTGTCTGCTAACCAAATCTCCACCCACACCAATACCTTACCACCAATACCGTGTGCTTTAAGTTTGCACACTAATCTCCTGTGTGGGACCTTGTCAAAAGCCTTTTGAAAATCCAAATATACCACATCCACTGGTTCTCCCCTATCCACTCTACTAGTTACATCCTCAAAAAATTCTATGAGAGTCGTCAGACATGATTTTCCTTTCACAAATCCATGCTGACTTTGTCCGATCATTTCACCGCTTTCCAAATGTGCTGTTATCACATCCTTGATAACTGACTCCAGCAGTTTCCCCACCACCGACGTTAGGCTAACCGGTCTATAATTCCCTGGTTTCTCTCTCCATCCTTTTTTAAAAAGTGGAGTTACATTAGCCACCTCAGGAACTAGTCCAGAATCTAGCGAGTTTTGAAAAATTATCACTAATGCATCCACTATTTCTTGGGCTACTTCCTTAAGCACTCTAGGATGCAGACCATCTGGCCCTGGGGATTTATCTGCCTTCAATCCCTTCAATTTACCTAACACCACTTCCCTACTAACATGTATTTCGCTCAGTTCCTCCATCTCACTGGACCCTCTGTCCCCTACTATTTCTGGAAGATTATTTATATCCTCCTTAGTGAAGACAGAAGCAAAGTAATTATTCAATTGGTCTGCCATGTCCTTGCTCCCCATAATCAATTCACCTGTTTCTGTGATAATGGTGCATAGTTCCCTGAAGGTAGAATCTCATGTGGATAGGGTGGTGAAGAAAGCTTTTGGCATGCTGGCCTTTATAAATCAGAGCATTGAGTATAGGAGTTGGGATGAAATGTTAAAATTGTACAAGGCATTGGTGAGGCCAAATTTGGAGTATTGTGTACAGTTCTGGTCACTGAATTATAGGAAAGATATCAACAAAATGGAGAGAGTACAGAGGAGATTTACTAGAATATTACCTGGGTTTCAGCACCTAAGTTACAGAGAAAGGTTGAACAAGTTGGGTCATTATTCTTTGGAGCGTAGGAGGTTGAGGGGGGACTTGATAGAGGTGTTTAAAATTATGAGGGGGATAGATAGAGTTGACGTGGATAGGCTTTTCCCATTGAAAGTAGGGGAGATTCAAACAAGAGGACATGAGTTGAGAGTTAAGGGGCAAAAGTTTAGGGATAACACGAGGGAGAACTCAGAGAGTGGTAGCTGTGTGGAACGAGCTTTCAGTAGAAGCGGTAGAGGCAGTTTCGATTTTGCCATTTTTTAAAAAGTTGGATAGGTATATGGACAGGAAAGGAATGGAGGGTTATGGGTTGTGTGCAGATAGATGGAACTAGGTGAGAGTAAGCATTTGCCACAGACCAGAAGGGCCGAGAAGGCCTGTTTCCGTGCTGTAATTGTTATATGGTTTTCTGGTTATATGATTGATTTCTAAGGTAGGGACATGTTCAGCACAACTTTGTGGGCCGAAGGGTCTGTATTGTGCTGTAGGTTTTCTATGTTTCTATGTTTCTGTGTTTCTATCTATGGAAATGGATTTTAGATCTCTGAAACATTAATTAAAGACGAATGTATATTGAGGTTGTTCCAGGGTCAAATTTGACCCGTATCTGTAATGCATTGTGTGAATATTCGTAGCATCAGATTGCATATGACGTGAGGACGTGGAGAAGTAAAATGGAAGTCTGGTGAATAAACGTCGTTGTTCAATCTACAGCGGTGTCCGAGTCACATCAATATTACACGGTGTCAGAAGAAATCGCGAAAAATAGGAAGAGAAGACACTTAAAAGATGTCACAGTTATAGCCACCGTCAAGTTTAAGCCTGCAAGGTAATCTTGCTGAGAACCGGAAAATATGGATCCAGAAGTCTGAGCTGCTTTGCACCGCTACCGATGCAACTGAAACATAGAAACATAGAAAATAGGTGCAGGAGTAGGCCATTCGGCCCTTTGAGCCTGCACTGCCATTCAGTATGATCATGGCTGATCACCCAACTCAGAATCCTGTACCTGCCTTCCCTCCATACCCCCTGATCCCTTTAGCCACGAGGGCCATATCTAACTCCCTCTTAAATATAGCCAAATGAACTGGCCTCAACTGTTTCCTGTGGCAGAGAATTCCACAGATTCACTACTCTCTGTGTGAAGAAGTTTTTCCTAATCTCGGTCCTAAAAGGCTTCCCCTTTATCCTCAAACTGTGACCCCTCGTTCTGGACTTCCCCAACATTGGGAATAATCTTCCTGCATCTAGCCTGTCCAATCCCTTTAGGATCTTATCCCGCCCCCATCTTCTAAATTCCAACGAGTATAAACCTAGTTGATCCAGTCTTTCATCATATGAAAGTCCTGACATCCCAGGAATCAATCTGGTGAACCTTTTTTGTACTCCCTCTTTGGTAAGGATGTCTTTCCTCAGATTAGGGGACCAAAACTGCACACAATACTCCAGGTGTGGTCTCACCAAGGCCTTGTACAACTTCAGTAGTACCTCCCTGCTCCTGTACCCGAATTGTCTAGCTATGAATTCCAGCATACCATTCGCCTTTTTGACTGCCTGCTGTTCCTGCATGCCCACTTTCAATGACTGGTGTATAATGACACCCAGGTCTCGTTGCACCTCCCCTTTTCCTAATCGGCCACCATTCAGATAATAATCTGCTTTCCTGTTTTTGCCACCAAACTGGATAACCTCATATTTATCCACATTAAATTGTATCTGCCATGAATTTGCCCACTCACCTAACCTATCCAAGTCACCCTGCATCCTCTTAGCATCCTCCTCACAGCTAACACTGCCGCCCAGCTTCGTGTCATCCGCAAACTTGGAGACGTTGCATTTAATTCCCTCATCTAAGTCATTAATATATATTGTAAACAACTGGGGTCCCAGCGCTGAGCCTTGCGGTACCCCACGAGTCACTGCCTGCCATTCTGAAAAGGTCCCGTTTATTCCCACTCTTTGCTTCCTGTCTGCCAAACAATTCTCTATCCACATCAATTCCTTACCCCTAATGCCGTGTGCTTTAAGTTTGCACACTAATCTCCTGTAAGACGGAGAACGTGTAATGCGCTATGTTTCTGTGAGTGGCGGGAGAAGAGACAATAAAGGTTTGTAATAATCTTCCAGAAATAGTAGGGGACAGAGGGTCCGGTGAGATGGAGGAACTGAGCAAAATACATGTTAGTAGGGAAGTGGTGTTAGGTAAATTGAAGGGATTGAAGGCAGATAAATCCCCAGGGCCAGATGGTCTGCATCCTAGAGTGCTTAAGGAAGTAGCCCAAGAAATAGTGGATGCATTAGTGATAATTTTTCCAAACTCGTTAGATTCTGGACTAGTCCGGACATGTCTGACGAATCTCATAAAATTTTTTGAGGATGTAACTAGTAGAGTGGATAGGGGAGAACCAGTGGATGTGGTATATTTGGATTTTCAAAAGGCTTTTGACGAGGTCCCACACAGGAGATTAGTGTGCAAACTTAAAGCACACGGTATTGGGGGTAAGGTATTGGTGTGGGTGGAGAAATGGTTAGCAGACAGGAAGCAAAGAGTGGGAATAAACGGGACCTTTTCAGAATGGCAGGTGGTGACTAGTGGGGTACCGCAAGGCTCAGTGCTGGGACCCCAGTTGTTTACAATATATATTAATGACTTGGATGAGGGAATTAAATGCAGCATCTCCAAGTTTGCGGATGACACGAAGCTGGGTGGCAGTGTTAGCTGTGAGGAGGATGCTAAGAGGATGCAGGGTGACTTGGATAGGTTGGGTGAGTGGGCAAATTCAATTTAATGTGGATAAATGTGAAGTTATCCACTTTGATGGCAAAAATAGGAAAACAGATTATTATCTGAATGGTGGCCGATTAGGAAAAGGGGAGGTGCAACGAGACCTGGGTGTCATTATACACCAGTCATTGAAAGTGGGCATGCAGGTACAGCAGGCGGTGAAAAAGGCAAATGGTATGCTGGCATTTATAGCGAGAGGATTCGAGTACAGGAGCAGGGAGGTACTACTGCAGTTGTACAAGGCCTTGGTGAGACCACACCTGGAGTATTGTGTGCAGTTTTGGTCCCCTAATCTGAGGAAAGACATCCTTGCCTTAGAGGGAGTACAAAGAAGGTTCACCAGATTGATTCCTGGGATGGCAGGACTTTCATATGAAGAAAGACTGGATGAACTGGGCTTGTACTTGTTGGAATTTAGAAGATTGAGGGGGGATCTGATTGAAACGTATAAGATCCTAAAGGGATTGGACAGGCTAGATGCAGGAAGATTGTTCCTGATGTTGGGGAAGTCCAGAACGAGGGGCCACAGTTTGAGGATAGAGGGGAAGCCTTTTAGGACCGACATTAGGAAAAACTTCTTCACACAGAGAGTGGTGAATCTGTGGAATTCTCTGCCACAGGAAACAGTTGAGGCCAGTTCATTGGCTATATTTAAGAGGGAGTTAGATATGGCCCTTGTGGCTACGGGGATCAGGGGGTATGGAGGGAAGGCTGGTACAGGGTTCTGAGTTGGAGGATCAGCCATGATTATAATAAATGGCGGTGCAGGCTCGAAGGGCCGAATGGCCTACTCCTGCACCTATTTTCTATGTTTCTATGTTTCTATTTAAGCTTGGTACTGGGGCAAAGTACTATGTAATGTCAGCAGAAACATTCAACTCACTGGACATCAGAGGAAGACAGAGAAAATCCACCTGCAAGCTTGATGCATATTTCGGCCACAGGACGGCGCCACTGGGCAAAAAGAGCACTCACCTGTGTGTACAAAGGTCAACAATACAAGATCGAGTTTGAAATAGCTGCAATTCTAGTAAACAAGTGTTTTATTTTAATTCGACCATTTTGTAAACTTCCCTGTGCAAGGACACAAAGCTTATTAAATCTCTTCCAGAGTTCTAAAACATAATTAACCACACTGACACATTTCCAAATCAGACCATAGTTCTCTGAGTAGGGTCAAATCTCCTTTTGGCCTGTAAATGAATACAGGTTTCAACAAGCTACCCTCTAATGCCTTCCGAATCGAATCTCCAACAGTAAATAAGAGGAGGGCAACCCCCTCATCCCAATTTTTCCCATTTCTCACACAATATGTTTTAATCATGGTCTTAAGTGTGGAGTTGAACCATTCCAAGGCTCCCTTGGACTCTGTGGGATTAGATTAGATTATGAAGACATGCAGTCCTCTTTTATTGTCATTTAGTAATGCATGCATTAAGAGATTATACAATATTTCCTCCGGTGTGATATCACAAAACACAGGACAGACCAAGACTGAAAAAACTAACAAAACCATATAATTATAACATATAGTTACAACAGTGCAACAATACCATAACTTGATGAAGAAGCCCATGAACACCGTAAAATGTTCAAAGTCTCTTAAATGTCCCACATCTCACGCAGACGGGAGAAGGAAGAAAAACTCTCCCTGCCATGCCGACCACAGTCTGACTCTGAGTCATCCGAAAACTTTGAGCCTCCGATCAGCTCTCCGTCGGTTGCAAACAGCAGGCAAAGCCGGGGATTTTGAGGCCTTCCCTCCGGAAGATTCCCGACCATGCAGTAACATCAGCAGCGAACTGGCATTTCAGAAATTTCTCCAGATGTTCCTCTGTGCTTTCACGTCCATCTCCATCAAATCAGAATTGTCCACGGCCCCTATTTAACGGATACGATATCATTTTTCACCGGAGGGCACACATAATTGGTATTTCTTCTGCATCAGAGGTATTCCAGAGATCCGTGGCACAAATGGTTGAAGGCGTGGATGGGGTGGTCAAATCATTGATGATTTGCTGATATGGGGTGACACAATTGAGGAACATGATCAGAGACTGAGGAAGCTCCTGGAGAGCGCACGTGAGTACAACCTAAAACTGAACAAAAGTAAGTGTAAGATCAGATCTACAGAGATCAAATACATAGGTCGTGTACTCAGCACTGATGGGCTAAAACCAGATGATGAAAAGGTCAGAGCTGTGGTACAGCTACCACCACCCGAAGACAAGCAAGAACTATTGAGGTTCATGGGCATAATACAGTATCTTGCCAAATTCACTCCCAACTTATCAGAGGTCAGCGCTCCACCCCGAAAGCTACTAGAGAGCAACACTGAATGGCATTGGGAAGACGAACGAAAGAAAAGTTTTGACTCATTGAAGCAGTTGGTTACCAATGCACCAGCACTCAAGTTCTATGATGTCAATAAACCGGTGACAATGTCTGTGGATGCCAGTTCGGAGGGAATAGGAGCTGTTATACTGCAGGATGGGAGGCCTGTGGCATATGGATCATGAGCACTTATGGACTGTCAATGCCGATATGCTCAAATTGAGAAGGAATTACTTGACATAGTTTATGGGTGTGAGAAGTTCCACCAATATGTATATGGCAAAGAAATCCAGGTTGAGAGTGATCACAAACCACTTGAGAGCATCTTCAAAAAGCCACTCCACCAAGCTCTTATGAGGCTGAAAAGGATGCTTCTCAGGCTACAGAGGTACACCCTCACAGTCACCTGTAAACCAGGAAAAGAACTGTGCATCGCTGATGCTTTGAGCCGTGCTTACCTCAAAGGGCAAAAGGCGGGAGGAGAAGATGGCGGCGCGATGCAGCGCACGCAGCTGTCTGGTGAAATGATATCGTATTTGTAAGTAGGATGTGTGTTGGTGCGTGGCCAAGTGGTTAGGGCGTTCGTCTAGTGATTTGAAGGTTGCTAGTTCGAGCCTTGGCTGAGGCAGGGTGTCTGTCCTTGAGCAAGGCACTTAACCACACATTGCTCTGCGACGACATCGATGCCAAGCTGTATGGGTCCTAATGCCCTTTCCTTGGACAACATCAGTGGCGTGGAGAGGGGAGACTTGCAGCATGGGCAACTGCTGGTCTTCCATACAACCTTGCCCAGGCCTGTGCCCTGGAAACCTTCCAAAGCGCAAATCCATGGTCTCACGAGACTAACTGATGCCTATAAAAGTAGGATGCCGTGCACAATTCTGATTTGATGGAGACAGATGTGAGAAGCACAGAGGAACATCTGGAGAAACTTCTGGAATGCCCGGTTCGCTGCCGCTGCTACTGTGCAATCGAGAATCTCCGGCGGGAAGGCCCCAAAATCCCTGGCTTTGCCTGCTGCTGGCAACCGAGGCTGGTGTCCATGTGTTCGGCAGAGATGGTGCTCGGTGCTCGGTGTCGGAGGGCTGGTCGGAGGCTCGAGGTTTTCGGACACTCAGAGTCGGACCGTGGTCGGGCATGGCAGGGAGAGTTTTCTTCCTTCTTCCATCTGCGTGAGATGTGGGACTTTCGAGAGACTTTGAACTTTTATTTACCGTGCCCATGGCCTGTTCTACATCAAGTCATGGTATTGTTGTACTGTTGTAACTATATGTTACAATTATGTGTTTTTTGTCAGTTTTTCAGTCTTGGTCTGTCTGTGTTTCTGTGATATCACACTGGAGGAATATTGTATCATTTCTTAATGCATGCATTACTAAATGACAATAAAAGAGGACTGCATGTCCTCATAATCTGTTCTAATCTAATCTAATCTAAACTAATTGTTGCTAGGAAGAGCGCTGGAGGTCAACTGGGTTACACCTCAGCTACCCATCTCTGAGGAGAAGTTGAACATGTTCAGGAAAGCGACTGCAGATGATCCTGAAATGCAAATGCTAAGAGACATTACAATGAATGGATGGCCAACAGAAAGAAAAGATCTTCCAAAGGAAATGCAGAAATACTGGACATTTAAAGAGGAAATCAGCTAGATACAGAGACTAGACATACATACAGTCTCACACAGTTTGAGGCAAAGTCACACATGTCATAAGTTCCAAGGTGTGAAATAAAAGGTTTATTCGTCTATGTTAGTAAAAGAAAATACACTGCTGTTAGTATTGTAAGATGCAATGCAGAATACAGTACAGGAAGGTAAGATTTTTTTTAGTTTATGTCATGGTTGTTGCACTGTAAGAAAGGCATTGTTTTGGTAAATCACATTGTTTTAAAAAGAAAAAAATTCTTGAGAAGGGGGATGTAATGTATTGTGTGAGTATTTGTAGCGTCAGAGTGTGTATGATGTCAGGACACGGAGAAGTAAAATGGAAGTCTGTTGAATAAATGTGGTTTTTCAATCTACAGCGGTGTCCGAGTCACATCAATATTACAGTATCTATTGAAATGGATTTTAGATCTCTGAAACATTAATTAAGGATTAATCACCCATTTATTATTGTCAGATAGGCTGTTTATACATTCTAAATAGATCTGTTTTTCAAAATTTGGTGTAGACACTTGTTATGAGGGGATTCTTGGGCCAGGTAAAGAAGGTATAGAATATGAACAGGTTGCCTGGGTTAAATCTTTTCATAGTCATCAAGGGATTCACTCATTCCCGACCTATTAAAACCAATATATGCTTCCTTTGGCCAGGCAGCATCTATGGAAAAGAGAAGAGAAGGGGCTTGGCCAAAGCATTGACTGTACTCTTTTCCATAGGTGTCGCCTGGCTTGTTGAGTTCCTCCAGCATCTGCAGATTTGCTCTTGTATATGCTTCCTTTGTTTTCTTGACCAGATTTCTTGTCGGTCAAAGTTCCCTAAACTTGTGTTTCACCCTAACAGGAACATACTGCTCATGGATTCCAAATGTCCCACCCTTAAAAGCCTCCAATTTACTATTTGTTCCTTTTCCTTCAAACAGGCTCACTTAAATGAGCTTGGCTTATTTCCCCAAAGTTAGTCCTGCTCCAGTTGACAACACTAACCTATGGACCTGTTCTATCATGTCATCTTAAAACTAATAGGATTATTGTCACTGGAGCCAAAGTGCACCTGACAGCTTTCCGTTAATTGACGTACTTCATTCACTTAGAGGAGGTCCAATATTGCATTCTTCGGAGTAAGATCCTCTTAAGTAAGATGTAGATTTCTTGGATATATTTAACTAATTCCACCGCATCCAGGCCCTTCATGCTCCAGGTAGTCTGGTCAAAACTGGGAAAATTAAAATCTACAACTTATACAGCCCTGTTCTTCTTACAATTTTCAGCAATTTTTCAGCATACTCAATATTCAAGCTCTCATTGAATATTGGATGGCGGGGGTGAGTCTATAATACAACCGCACTAAAGCGGCCTTCACTTCTTGTTTCTAATTGTCACTGGACAATTCCCCAAGAAAGCAATTCCTAAAATCTACTGTTAGCAAAAAGGCAAAACTTCCTCTTCACTTACATGTACCTCTGTCTTATCTGTAGCACCTGTCCCGCATTAGTGAACTTCCAGTTCTGCCCTTCTCAGCTGTGTTTCCAGTATGGCTACAGCATTGCAGTTAGCAGAACCAATCTACACTCCGAGTTCTCTGCCTTTCCAGTTAAGTTTTGTGCATTAAAATAAATGCAGTTTAACTGCGTATTCCTTTCTCTGACTCTACTGTGCCCCTGACTATCCAGATTACTAAACTTGATCTTGCTGCCTACTGCACAGAGACCCACCCCCAAAACAATCTAAATTGTACTCTCCTATGTTGCACATGGCCAAGTGGTTAAGGCATTCAACTAGTGATCTGAAGGTCGTGAGTTCGAGCCCCAGCCGAGGCAACGTGCTGTGTCCTTGAGCAAGGCACTTAATCGTGCTCTGTGACAACACTGGTGCCAGGCTGTATTGGTCCTAATGCCCTTCCCTTGGACAACATTGGTGTCGTGGAGAGGGGAGACTTGCAGCATGGACAACTGCTGGTCTTCCATACAACCTTGCGCCCTGGAGAGTGAAGACTTTCCAGGTGAAGATCCATGGTCTCGCAAAACTAACGGATGCCTTTAATGTAGTATTAGCATATTTTCCTGAAAGGATACTAGTCCCTCTCTGGTTCAAGCATCCATCCTATACATCTGTTCTACCTCAAAAGAGATCCTAATGGTCCAAGATACTTAATCCATGCCCCATGCATCAGCTACACCACCACTAATTTATCTGGCATATCCTGCTTCTAACCTCATTAGAACATAGTACCAGGAGTAATCTAGAATATTCTTGCTTCTTAACTTCTTAGCCAACTCACTTTGCTTATTCTTCAGGACCTCATCCTTAGTTCTACCTATGCCATTTGTTTCAACATGTACCACATCCTTTAGTTGTCTACCCTTCCCTTGAATATTTTCTGCAGCCACTGGGAGACATCATTAACCCTGGCACCAGGCAGCAACAGAATCTCCAGTCTGTCCCCCTCACTAGTGAGTTCCCAAGCACTATCATCCATGGAGGGAGGAGCTTAGGAGACAAAGGCGCCTAACAGCAACTCCTTTGTTTGCATCTTCGGAAACAGCTCTATTTATATCTTCAATATCTCTATTTTTCCCTTTCAGGGTTTTGTTAAAGACCCTGACCTGGAGTCACACACTGACTTTGGTTCTTTGTGGGAATGGGACCCGCTCTTGGGGCCTCGCGACTGGCCGTTATTCGATATACCAAGGACGTGGCCAAGAAGATTAGCTCGTCTTTGAAGTTCTAGGATTTCGTGGCCCTGGAGGTGGGGAGACTTGAGGTCAGTGACTCCGCAGGAAATTGGTGTGTTGTGGGAGATGGAAGATCGAAAGCAGCGAGCCGACTGTTGGCTGTCTACCTACAGACCTAAATTCTTTGGGCACAGCGCTCGGAAAAAGCAACGCAATGGACTTTTAACATCGTAAATCAATGAGTTGGTTGTTATGTCTCCCCTCTTGCTGTGAAAGGGAGACGCCTCTTTCTCCCTTACTAGGGAGAGTGAGAGCATGTGGTATGTTGAATTACCTGTGAACAAGTTGTCTTTGTGGTACTGCAAGTCTGTGCCTTTATTGATGCTTTTGCACGCTTGAGTGTTCGGTGGAGGATGCTGATGTTTGTTTTGCTGGTGGGGAAGGGGGGATCATTACTTTGCTGCTGCTTACATGTGGGAGGGGGAGCTGGGGGGGCTTTGGGGTTCTAACATTTAACTGTCATTCATTGTTTGGGGCACTCCTCTGTTTTCGTGGACGGTTGTGAAGAAAAAGAATTTCAGGATGTATATTATATACATTTCTCTGGCATTAAATGTACCTTTGAAACCTTTCTGAGTACACAGTTTCCCTTTGAGCCTCAGAGGAAATCACAGTGCCAGACTTCTGAAAGCCCTGGAAATGATATTCCCCTTAACAATATCCAAAGAGGATTACCTGTTAGTTAGGGAAATCTCATAAGAAAACGCAGCACTGACTGCCTACTCCCCTTACTTTTCCTGATGGTCATCACCTTTCTGAAGCCTGTCGTTCGGCTGTGAATATTTCCAGGTGATCCTGAGTACATCCAACTCCAGCTGCAGTTCCTTGACTCAGTTTGCCAAGAGCTGTAGCTGGTTCACTTCCCTTAGATATCATCATTGGGGATGCCATGACCTCTCCTACCTTGCAGAATAGCACATTGCTGCCCTTACTACCATTCTGCCTTACTGTATCAAGTTCCAAGGATCAACAAAAGAACATCTTGACTGTTCCTCCGCACTTTTTAAAGATCTGTTCTCACCTTCTGGATCATCAGATGTGGGCAGTATCAGACATTACAAGGACTGTCATATTCCCAAGCTTCATGGTAAGGGACCCATGGCTTTCAAAGTCGAAGATCAGCTGTTCAGCAATTGGTGCATATTTCTGCTGGCTCACCTGCTTTCCGATTCAAAATGTCATGAACTTCTGGCACCTAAGGCCAAATGACAGGAGGCTACCTCATAAAATACAATGTGGTAGCTGCTTTAGCTGAACTCAGTACAGCAGCCACCCTTTGAACAACAGGCACTTTGAACAACAGGCACTAAGATTCCACAAAATGAATTGCAATGAAGGTTGATTGTCACAAGAGGGCGCAATACATGGATGTGGAAAGCTTCCCACAGTAACATATGATGCAGATGCTTTCTGCAATTAGTTTAAGGGATGTGACAAGCTGGAATGCTCTATAGGCTTTCACACAAATTCAGCTTGGTGACTAATTGGCCTACCTAATACCTGGATAGTTAATATCCAGGTTGTCAACATTACATATACGAAGTTACCTTTGGAAACTGAAAACAGGAGAAATTTAGAATTTCTAGCATTGAACCAAATTGACTTTATTTCTTACATACTTCACATAGATGAAGAGTAAAAATCTTTATGTTACATCTCTGTCTAAATGTGCATTGTGCAATCTATAGTAATTTGTAATAAATAGTATGTACAGCAGAACAGTCAATATAAAATAGAAATACAATTGTGTCAGCGTGAGTTAATCAGTCTGATGGCCTGGTGGAAGAAGTTGTCCCGGTCTGTTGGTCCTGGCTTTATGCTGCGGTACTGTTTCCCAGATGGCAGCAGCTGGGATAGTTTATGGTTGGGGTAACTCGGGTCCCCAGTGATCCTTTGGGCCCTTTTTACACACCTATCTCTGTAAATGTCCTGAACAGTGGGAAGTTCACATCTACAGATGTGCTGGGCGGTCTGCACCACTCTCTGCAGAGTCCTGCGATTGAGGGAAATACAGTTCCCATACCAGGCAGTGATGCAGCCAGTCGGGATGCTGTCAGTTGTAAGAACAATTTACCTATAAGGGAGATGTAAAATCATGCAAACAATTTCAGATAGAACATAGGATAGAACAGCACTAGTGAGAAATTTGACTCATGATACTGTACCAATCTTGATGCCAGTTTATACTCAGTGTTCTGTTCCTGTGTATTATCCATATCCCTCCATTCCCGTCAAATTCATGTCTACCTAAACACCTCTTTAACTCTAGATGGTGTACACCACAGAGTTCTGAAAGAGGTGGCTGAAGATTCTGGAGGCATTAGTAATGATCTTTCAAGAGTCACCAAGCTGTAGTCAGCATGGTTTCCTCAAGGGAAAATCTTGTCTGTCAAATCTATAGGAACTCTGTGAAAAATTCACAAGCAGAATAGACAAAGGAGAATCAGTTGATGTGTACTTGGATTTTCAGAAGGCCTTTGACAAGGTGCTACACATGAGGCTGTTTGACAAGCCAGCCAGAAAAAGCTCCCTTTATTTCCACTCTTTGCCTCCTGCCAATCAGCCACTGCTGGAATCTTTTCTGTAATACCATATGCTCGTAGCTTGTTAAACAGCCTCATGTGTGGCACCTTGACGAAACTATGTTGACTACAGCCTATTTTATTATGTGCCTCCGAATACCCTGAGACTTCATCCTTTGTTATAGACTCCAACATATTCCCAACCACTGAGGTCAGACTAACTGGCCTATAGTTTTCTTTCTTCTGCCTCTCTCTCTCTCTCCTTGTAGAGTGGAGTGACATTGGCAATTTTTAAGTCTTCTGGAACCATTCTATTATCTAGTAAATCTTGTAAGATCATTATTAATGTCAACCTTTCATTATGCCTTATGTTGATTATGGTCTTTCCATGACCATGATTATTCTTGGCAATTTTTTCTATAGAAGTGGTTTCTGCGCAGTGTCTTCACCTGATGGGTGACCCCAGCTATTAAGAATACTTTTCAGGGATCATCTGCCTGTTGTCAGTGATTGTGTTACCAGAGCTCGTGATATGCACCAACTGCTCATACAACCATCCACCAACTGCTTCCATAACTTCTCTAGGAACTAAGCAGCTGCTACGCCTTGCCCAAGGGTGACCTGCAGGCTAGCAAAGAGGAGTGCCTTTGGTAGAGGCACATTCCCCCCACCAGAGGGAAGTCAAGAGAGTAAAAAGAGAGCATGAAATGAATCTGGTAGACAAGGTCAAAGGAAATCCCAAGAGATTCTACAGGTATATTAAGAGTAAAAGGTTGGTAAGAGACAGAGTAGGTTCCCTTAAATGTTCAATATGTCAGCCAACATGTTAAGCTACATGAGATCCGTGGCATTATAAATGTTTCTCATAGTGTTTACTGTGGAGACAATCATGGAAGCTGAGGAACTGAGGCAAATGAATGCTGATGTTTTGGGCCATATATGAATTGTCAAAGATGAAGTATTGGCTGTCCTAAAGCAGATGAAAGCAGGGACTGACCAAATACATTATGGAAAGCTAAGGAAGATATTGCAAAGGCCCTTGCATAAATATCTGCATCATCTTCAGCCATAGATGAAGCTTCAGAAGACTCTAGTGTGACTAATGTTGTCTCATTATTTAAGAACAGCAGCAAAGACAAGCTGGTGACCCCGACACCAGTGGTAGGTAGGTTTTTAAAGGGGATTCCAAGGATTTCCCAGCATTTGGATAGATAAATACTGTATTGATTAGGGATAGCCAGCACAGCGTTACATGTGGGAAATCATGTCTCAAAAATCTGTTAAAAAATCTGAAGAGTTCATCAAGAGGATTAAAAAGAGCAAGGTCTCTGGAATTTAGCAAGGCCTTTGACAAAGTATTGCATGGAAGGTTAATATGAAAGTTTAGATTGCATGACAGAAAGGGAGAGCTAGCTTCTTTGATGTATAATTGACTTGATGTTGGATTCTGTTGTTTTTAATCGAAGGTTAGAGAAGTGCAGCACATAAACAGGCCTTTCAACCCATCTAGTCCATGCCAAAACCATTTAAACTGCCTACTCACAATGACCTGCACTGGGACCATAGCTCTCCATGTCCCTACTATCCATGTAGCTATCAAAACTTTTCTTAAATGTTGAAATTGAGCACACATGGACTACTTGTGCTGGCAGCGCATTCCACACTCTCGTGACCCTCTGAATGAAGTTTCTTCTCATGTTCCTTTCCTAACCCTTTCATTTTTTGTATAACTTCCAGAAAAATCCTTGGAAATTTTCTCAGCACTCTTTCAACCTTGTTTACATCTTTCCTGTAGGTAGGTGACCAGATTAGCTCTCACCAATATCTTATACAACTTCAACATAACATCCTAGCTTCTGTACTCAAAACATTAATTTATGAAGGCCAATGTGCCAAAAGCTTTCTTTAGGACCCTATCTACTTGTGCGCTGCTTTCAATGAATTATGGACCAGTATTCCCAGATCACTTTGTTCTACCACACTCCTCAGTGCCCTAACATTCACTAGCTGGTGCTACTGAAGTGCAGAACCTCACACTTGTCTGCATTAAATTCCATCTGTCATTTTTCAGTCCATTTTACCAGCTGATGCAGATCCCTCTGCAAACCACAATGTTATCATCCAGATCGCTGATATACATAGATGACAAACAACAAAGGACCTGAGCACCAATCCCTGCATCTTACTATTTACAGGCCTCCAGTCAGAGAGACAACCATCTACTGCCACTCTCAGGCATCTTCCACAAAGCCAATGTCCAGGAAACCAAGAAATCTAACACCTACAATGGACAATCTACAATTCTACCACACACTCTAGACCCTTACATTTCTACCACCCACACTTGACCCCTACACTTCTACCACCCACACTAGACCTTCTAAAATTCTACGACTCACACTGGACCCCCTACCACCCTACCACAGGACCCAACACAATTTGACAACCCACACTGGACCGAGGACCCCCTACATTTCTACAACTCACAAGGGACCCCTATAATTCTACCATCAACATTGGACCCACTACATTTCCAGTGTCCACACTGACCCCCTACAATTCGACAACCCATATCAGACCATGGACCCCTACAATTCTACCACCCATAAGCGACCCCCAACAATTATACCACACACACAGGACCCCCTAAGATTCTACCACCCACATTGGATCTCCTACAGTTCTACCACTAACACTGGACCTCAACAATTTTACCACCCACACTGGACTCCCGTACAATTCTACCACCCACTCTGGAACGAGTATAATTCACCAGCTGACAGAACAAGGACACCTGCAGCATGCAATTCTGCCACCCACTCTGGACCCACTATAATTTGACCACCACACTGTACCCCCAACGATTCATTACCCACACTAATCTCCCTACAATTCTACCTGACACCAGTCTCCTGCGATTCAACAACATCCACTGGACCCTGGACCTCCGACAATTCTACCACCCACACTGGACCCCATACAATTCTATCACCCACACAAGACACCTAACAATTTTACAACCTACAATGGATGCCCGAAAATTCTAACCCCCAAACCAGACCACCCACACTGGACACCCTACACTTCTACCATTCACACAGAACCCAAAATATTAGACCACCCACACTGGATCCTGAACCACAGCAATTCTACCAGCCACACCGGACACACTACAATTCGACCACCCTCACTGGCCATGGACCTCCTACAATACCACCACCCACACCATACTCCCAATGACTCTACCACCCACACAGGACTGTCTACAATCTTACAACCCTCACTGGATCCCCAACAATTCTACCACCTACTCTGGACTCCGTACAATTCTACCACCCACTCTGGAACGAGTATAAATCACCTACCAACAGAACAAGGACACCTGCAGCATGCTATTTCCCACATTAGACCCTTTACAATTCTACCACCCACTCTGGACCCGCTGCAATTCTACAACCCTCACCAGACCCCCAACAATTCTACCACCCACTCTGGACCCACTATAATTCGACCACAGCACTGTACCCCCAACAATTCATTACCCACACTAATCTCCCTACAATTCTACCCCACACCAGACCCCTGCGATTCAACAACCCCCACTGGACCCTGGACCTCTGACAATTCTACCACCCACACCGGACCCCATACAATTCTACAATCCACACCGGATGCCCGACAATTCTAATACCCAACCTGGACCACCACAATTCTACCATCCACACAGGATTTTTATTCCTCATGTATAAGAAAGATGTAAGAAAAAAGTCAATTCAATTCCATTCAATTCACTTGACTATATACTAGCAGCAATTAATGACCAATTAATCTACTAACATGGGAAGGAAACAGAATCAATGTTGTCACAGGGGTCTATGAACACTCCACATAGGCAGCATCAAACAGTATAACTGATCCTGGGTCACTGGCACTGTGACACAGCTGCTAGACCAGCAGTACCACATTATCCAGACTTATTTTAAAGTGAGTTCAAATTCTTGAGCAACCGTGGTGCCATTTGAGCTCCGATTGCCCAGATCAATAGTCCAAACTCTCAATTGATTGTTGATTCTGGGCTTTTGTTCACAAAACAAGCAGCTGCTTCCAGCCTTATGTGCAACAGCTATTATTGTGTTTCTAAGATCATTCCATGAATATGAAAAAAAATTTCTTTCCAAGTGCAGGTTTACAAAACTTCCTCAGAATATTGTCTGTGATGATCATCATCAGTGACAATGCCTGTGATGAAAGAAGTACAGCATCTAAAGGGAAGGGGTGGGCTGTGCCACCATTATCACTGCAGATATGATAATACTTTCAACTCCCATAAAAAAGATAGGCGAGAAACTCCTTGATATTTGCAGGACTTTATAAATGCTTGCCATACTTGTGAACAGGCAAGACAAGATCATATCACTTGCTAGCCTCATAGATCCTTGGAATGTTTTTTTTTGTTTCACACATTTTTCTAAATTGGCAAATTAATATAATTTTCATAAAACTTAAAACTTTTTGAATCAAAATTCATACTTTGTATCACAGACAGTCTGAATTCCTAATATCTTTAAACAAACTAGAATACTCAACAGGAAGTGTTGTTTATGAAACTTGATTCAAAACCCTATATAGTTGAGGACACTTTGCAGCTGAAGGGGATATAAGAATTATCCAAATTCTCTACAGTACAAAAGGGCCTGGAAACATTCCATGCAATTAAACATAACTGATGGTGCTGAGAAATAATACACCCCACAGCCACTGCAAAAATGCTTAAAAACCTGAGCAACTTAATCATTTTTTGCTTCCTACAGGCGAGAGTAAAACATTAGCACATTATAATCTTGCATATATTTTATTCCCAGGGGTAGAACAATGTTATTAAAACAGTAGTACTTTTTATATAACATTGTATAAAACAAATAAATAAAAATAAATGAATCAACTTGGCTTTAAGATATTTCTTTTGATATTTCAGTGCTCTGATGATCCACTGAATGAACTTATTTTGAAAGGTTGAGTCTAAATGCAAGCTGACTGTAGCTGGAGTGAGTAACCTATCAAATCCCCATTGGTTCTGCTCTTTCAGTGACCAGCACATTAATACCATTTATCACTGCCTCTTTACAGACAAATTAATCTACCCCTATAGCAGTGTTTATCTACTTTCTATCAATTGCTTATTCAAAATCAGCTGAATATTTATGGGATTAATCTTATTTACTAGTTGGCCCAAGTTGAATTAAAAATGATATCTAATTTCCAAAGCACAGCACATTTTGGAAATGCTTGCTAATTTGCACTGACTGTCAGTATGTAGCTCCTAATCTTTCTATAATTGAATAATATAATGCTATGGTTTCAAAGGCTAACTATTCAAAAATAGAAAGTACCATTAATCACAAAGACAGGGAAGGCAGGAGCTTTGCTAAATATTCTTGCATCTCAAATAATTTTGATAACGACTACACGAGGATTCTTCCCTTTTACGACTTTTCATTTGAACCTGTTTCCAGAATTTGCTTTCTCTTCTACTTCTATGGATTTGTAAACCTATTACACTAAACTATTATGTACAGTATAGCAAGCTAAGGGAGATTAGTTACATTAAATTTATTTCCCAAAAAATGTTACCTAATTATGCTCAATCCAATGTCTTCTCAAGGGTTGTGGTACGAAAATTTTGCCAGCTGCCCCCATTTGCTTCTTTTAAACTCTTTCTTTCTACACAATCTACAATCCAATGTCTCCTCAGGAACTGCGGCACGCAAGATCAGGTGTTCTTCAATATAACTATGTGGTCAATTGTAACATGTATGGCTCCAGATCTCTGGAAGATTGGTCCGGTAATATGATCACAATACTTATCTACCTACAATTTGAAGTCCATTGTCTACCGTTATGTTACAAAAGAAAGTCATGCTAATTTAAACACTGAAGAAACGGGCTGAATAAAAAATTAAAAACTACTGCAGGCAGTGGAAATTTCCAATATAAATTGAAAATGCTGCGAGTAGCAGGACACCAGGCCATTTCAGAGAAAGTTACAGTTATATGCATTCTGGGTTAAATTACACCTGGAGCACTTTACTTTCCAGGCATCATATCTTCGGAATGAAATATTGGCCTTTGGAGAGGAGTTAGTAATGAATTACTATCGACTTATACAGCAAATAAGAACCCAATTCTTTTGTTGGAACTCTGAAATATAGATAAAAATACTGAAAATAAAAATTAGGTCAGCAGTAAAATGTAGTGAGAGTGAGTTTCACCAAAATTGGACACAAATTCAGGTAGAATCCATGGCAAGAAGGAGATCTCATATTAAAACCTGGTGGAAACCATCAACCTGAGGTGATAAATGTTTTTCTCACTATAGTTGAGGCCTGACCTGCTGTATATTCTGAGCAATCACTGTTTTTATAGAAACTACACTTTGGGTCAAAATAATTGAACCTCTCCAAATATTAAGAGCAAATGAAGGGTGAAAATTCAGAAATTACTTCTGTTCTTCATAGCTTCTAAATTTAAGGGTGAAGTTTTTTAGGACTGGTAATGTTGCTGTCATTTAAACAGTGAATTTTAAATCTGAGATCAAAAGGTTTCAGTTAACTGAAGATATTCACAACAAAACAAAGGCCAGCTATTATCCCACTGAATAATTGAGCAAGTTTTGAAAGCTGAATGATATTCTATTCTTACTTCATGTTCCATAACTGATAAAAACTTCCAGTTCCAATTATCACAATGGACACAAATTTTTTCACTGCTGAACATTGTTAACACTCTCCATTTTTATCTAATTGTTCTGAAACTGAAACTATCATTGTAAAAGTTGTCCCACTCTGATCTTGGAGGCATTCTACACAGAAATGAACTCTTCAGCCTAACATGCTGATAAGTATATAAGTATACTGATCTCTATACAAAGCTATACAGTACAAAACAGGTCCTTCAGCCCACCATCTCCATGCCAACTGTTATAATTATCTATTCCAGCCCTATTTACCCACACTTCAAGTCAAGTCGTCATCAAGTCACTTTTTATTGTCATTTCAACCATAACTGCTGGTACAGAACATAGTGAAAATGAGACAATGTTTTCCAGGGCCATGGTGCTACATGAAACAATACAAAAACTACACTGAACTATGTAAGATAAAACACAAAAACTACACTATACTACAGACCTATCCAGGACTGCATAAAGTGCACAAAACAGTGCAGGCACTACAATAAATAACAATAAATTAACACAGTAGGCACAGTAGAGGGTATAGTAGGTTGGTGTCAAGCCAGGCTCTGGGTATTGAGGAGTCTGATGGCTTGGGGGAAGAAACTGTTACATATTCTGGTCGTGAGAGCCCAAATGCTTCGGTGCCTTTTTCCAGATGGCAGGAGGGAGAAGAGTTTATATGAGGGGTGTGTGGTGTCCTTCATAATGCCTTTTGCTTTGGGGATGCAGCGTGTGGTGTAAATGTCTGTGATGGCAGGAAGAGAGACCCCGATGTTCTTCTCAGCTGACCTTTCTATTTGCTGCAGGGTCTTTCGATCCGAGATGGTGCAATTTCCGAACCAGGTCGTGATGCTGCTGCTTCATCTGGAGTTTTCAGTACCTCACCAATTCAAATATACTTCCAGAAGATTCTTAAATATTGTAATGGTACCTGCTTCCACTTTCTCAGGAAGTGTATTCTAGATTCCAGCTGCTTTCTGTGTGAAAATTTCCCTCTTGGGACCCTTCTAAATTTCTTACTCCTAACTGAAACTTATGCCCTCTAGTTTTAATTATCTTTCTTCAGGGAAATATTTCCTGCTATGATCCTATAATTGTGCATACCTTTATCAGGAAGCCCTTGGCCAAGTCTTTCCTCATAGCTGAAATTCTCCATCCCAGATAATATCCTGTTGAATCTCCTCAATACCTTCACCAATTCAAACCAGCCTTTTATTAAATTGTACAAAACCCTCCTTGCCCTCCCGTCCTGTGCCCAAGCTAATGAAAGCATATATCCTGTTTGCCTTCTTCACCATCTAACTTACTTCTGCCCCTACCTTTAGGGATCCCTGGACACCTTGTCTGCTGTTCTTCAACATTTCCTATGGTCCAATCAATCACTTTGCATGTCCTATCCTTCCGAAGTGTATCACTACACACTTCTCATTCCATAATGGTTCTGTCTATCTTACTACTTCCTCTGGCAGCACCACCATCTTCTGTGTAAAAACATAACCACCCGATGCCCTTTTTAGCTCCTTCCTTTCACCTGAAGCATATGCCTTTGACACATCATCATGGAAAAATGCCTATTGCCTTTATTTTTACCTCTCATAATTTTATCTACTTCTATCAGGTCTCCCTCAACCTCCTTAACTCCAGGGAAAGCAATCACAGTCTATCCAATTGCTCCAAGTAATAAATGACACCCAGTCCAGCCAACATTCTAGTAAACTTCCTCTGCACTCTCTCTGGCACAATTGCATCTTCCTTGCAATATACACAATGTACCATGTGTGGTCTAACTAACGTTTTGTAAATTTGCAACATAAAATCCCAACTCTTACATTCCATTCCCCAACCTATGAAGGTAAGTATGTAATATGTTTTCTTTACTTCCCTATACATGGTACATGGAGCTTAGAAAAATAGAGGGCTATGGGTAACCCTAGGTAATTTCTAAAGTAAGTACATATTCGGAACAGCACTGTGGGCCGAAGGGCCTGTATTGCGCTTTAGGTTTTCTATGTTTTATGTTTCTATAGACCTATTTGGCACTTCCTGCGATCTTCGGACTAGGATCCCAAGGCCTCCCTGTTCATCAGCCATCCTTAGTGCCCAATTATTTACTGTATATGCCCAATCTGATTTGACTTCCCAAAATGACACACTGTACACTTGTCTGGATTATATTTCAATGCTCCATCAAGCTTTTTACCTGATCTAGATCCAGTGTAGACTTAGACAATCTATGTGGCTATCCACACCACCAATTTTTGTGTCATTTGCAAACTTTCTGGTCCTACCTTCGAATCATACATGCAAGTCATTGAAATATGTCTCAAACTGCAAAGGTCCCAGTAATAATGTATGTAGTAACTATGGATTTTCAATCAGAAAAAGCACTCTTTCCTCACTGTTCTCTACCTCCTATTGCCAAGTCAATTATAGATTCAGTTAGCCTGCTCATCTTGCTCCTTAATATTCTGGATTAATGTGCATAATGTGGGACTTTATCATGTTTATCCATCACTCAAATTTACTATAACAGATTAATTAATCATTATTACATTTCTGTTTGTGGATCTTGTGAAATGATAATCACTGATATGCTCCCCATTCTACAACACAGCACAACTATGAAGCACTTTATGACCTGGTGCCATCATCCAGCATCCAGATGCAAGTTGAAGGGATGCAACCCACAGCTGGGTCAATGACCACAATAGCAGCATTGTATGTAAATCACGTCAGATGGAAGAAGTTATGTACTGTACATTCCAAATCAGCATTTCTTACTCTCCAGCAACAGTAAACATTTCCAATGCAACCAAGAGTTTGTGGTCTACCTTTGAGCATCTGTGAAGCTGATCACCAATGTAAGTTTTGAAAACTGGTCAAAAATGTTAAGCACAGCAAGCTCTATTTTTTCATTTCCTGACTGAGGCAACCTGTCTATCAGATTCACCAGGTAAAAGACACTACCAAAAACAAAACACATTAAAAGGTAATATCAAAAAATCAGCTGTGGTACTAAACTTACCTTTGCTCTAATGTTGTGGGCTGATTACTAACGTAGAGGCACTTCTGTGCAGGACCAGAATGGTTCAGTACTATCCACGATCCAGTCTGTTAGATGAGAGGTTAAATAAAAGGATATGAAATAATCTTCAGCTATATTACAAGAGCAGGGGATTCTCTCTTGTGCCAGGAACTCAAAGATGCATTTCAGAAAGTTCGATGCAGAATCAGAGTCAGAATCAGGTTTATTATCACCGGCATGTGTCATGAAATTTGTTAACTTAGCAGCAGCAGTTCAATGCAGTACATAATCTAGCAGAGAGAGAGAAAAAAAAATAATAATCATAAATAAACAAGTAAATCAATTAGGTGTATTGAATAGATTTTTTAAAATGTACGAAAACAGAAGTATTGTATATTAAAAAAAAAGTGAGGTAGTGTCCAAGGGTTCAATGTCCATTTGGGAATCGGATGGCAGAAGGGAAGAAGCTGTTCCTGAATCGCTGAGTGTGTGCCTTTAGGCTTCTGTACCTCCTACCCTTGGATTAGTGATCTGGAACAGATGTGTCCGTTGGAATTGAGACCAACAGCAGCAGTGTCTGTAGGAATAGAGATCCTGAACAACCGTATCCATTGGAATTGAGATACTGAACAGCAGTGTCCATTGGAATCGAGATCCAGAACTGCAGTGTCCACTGGAATAGAGATCCTGAACAGCACTGTCCACTGGAATAGAGATCCTGAACAACAATGTCCATTGACATAGAGATCCTGAAAAGCTGAGCCCGTTGGAAGAGAGATCCTGAACAGCAGTTTGCATTGGAATAGAGATCCTGAACAGCAGTGTCCATTGGAATAGATATCCTCAACAGCAGAGTCCATTGGAATCGAGATCCTGAACAGCAGTTTGCATTGCAATATAGATCCTGAACTGTAGTCTTCCAGAGAATAGAGATCCTGAACAGTAGTGTCCATTGGAATAGGGATTCTGAACAACAGTGTGTATTGGAATAGATAACCTGAACAACAATGTCCATTGGAATAGAGATCCTGAAAAGCTGTGTCCATTGGAATAGAGATCCTGAACAGCAGTGTCCATTGGAATAGAGATCCTGATTAGCAGTTTCCATTGCAATCGAGATCCTCAACGGAAATATCTATTGGAATAGTGATCCTCAACAGGAGTGTACATTGAAATAGACATTCTGAACAGCTGTGTGCTATGGAACAGAGATCCTGAACTGCAGTGTCCATTGGAATAGAGATCCTGAACAGCAGTGTCCATTGGAATAGAGATCCCGAACAACAGTGTACATTAGATTAGAGATCCTAATCTGCCGCGTTCATTCGAATAGAGTCCCGTAATAGCAGTGTGCTTTCGAACAGAGATCCTGAACAGCAGTTTCCATTGCAATCGAGATCCTCAACAGAAATATCTATTGGAATAGTGATCCTCAACAGGAGTGTACATTGAAATAGACATTCTGAACAGCTGTGTGCTATGGAACAGAGATCCTGAACTGCAGTGTCCATTGGAATAGAGATCCTGAACAGCACTGTCCATTGGAATAAAAATACAGAACAACAATGTACATTGGAATAGAGATCCTGAGCAACAGTGTTCATTAGAATAGAGATCCTGAACAGTAGTGTCATTGGAATAGTGATCCTGAACAGCAGTGTGTATTGGAATAAATATTCTGTACAACAATGTCAATTGGAATAGAGATCCTGAAAAGCTGTGTCCGTTGGAACAGAGATCCTCAACAGCAGTTTCCAATGGAATGGAGATCCTGAACAGCAGTGTCCATTGGAATAGTGATCCTGAACAGCTGTGTCCATTGGAATTGAGACCCTGAACAGCAGTTTCCATTGGAATACAGATCCTGAACTGCCTTGTCCAATGGAATAGAGATCCTGAACATCAGTGCCCTTTGGAATCGGGATCCTGAAACGTAGGGTCCATTGTAATAGCGATCCTGAACAGCACTGTCCATTGGATTAGAGATCCTGAACAGCAGTGTCCATTGGAATTGAGATGCTGACAGCATTGTACATTAGATTAGAGATCTTAATCAGCAGTGTTCATTCGAATAGAGACCGCAACAGCAGTATACTTTGGAACGGAGATACTGAACAGCAGTGTCCATTGCAATAGAGTTTCTGAACAGCTGTGTCAATTGGAATAGAGATCTGAACATCAATTTGCATTGGACTGCAGTTCCAGAACAGCAGTGACCATTGGAATACAGATCTTGAACAGCAGTGTGATTTGCAATACAGCTCTTCAACAGCAGTGTTCATTGGAATAGTGATCCTGAACAGCAGTGTCATTGGAATAGATATCCTGAACAGCAATGTCCATTGGAATAGAGATCCTGAAAATCTGTGTCCCTTGGAATAGAGATCCTGAACAACAGTGTCCATTGGAATCGAGATCCTGAACAGCAGTGTCCATTGGAATAGAGATCCCGAACAACAGTGTACATTAGATTAGAGATCCTAATCTGCCGCGTTCATTCGAATAGAGTCCCGTAATAGCAGTGTGCTTTCGAACAGAGATCCTGAACAGCAGTTTCCATTGCAATCGAGATCCTGAACAGAAATATCTATTGGAATAGTGATCCTCAATAGGAGTGTCCATTGGAATCGACATTCTGAACAGCTGTGTGCATTGGAATAGAGATCGTGAACAGCAGTGTGCATTGCAAAGGAGAATCTGAACAGCACCGTCCACTGGAATACAGATCCTGAACTACAGTGTCCAATTGGAATAGAGATGCTGAACAGCTGTGTCCATTGGAATAGAGATCTGAACAGCAAATTGCATTGGACTGTAGTTCCTGAACAGCAATGAACATTGGAATACAGATCTTGAACAGCAGTGTGATTTGCAATACAGCTCTTGAACAGCAGTGTTCATTGGGATAGTGATCCTGAGCAGCTGGGTCCATGAGAAAAGAGATATATCTATATAACAGAAATATCTGTAGCAATAGTGATCCTCAACAGGAGTGTCCATTGAAATAAACAATCTGAACAGCTGTGTGCAATGGAATAAAGATCCTGAACTGCAGTGTCCATTAGAATAGAGATCCTGAACAATAGTGTCATTGGAATAGTGATCCTGAACAACAGTGTGTATTGGAGTAGATATACTGAACAACAACATCCATTGGAATAGAGATCCCGAAAAACTGTGTCCGTTGGCGGAGAGATCCTGAACAGCTGTTTGCATTGGAATAGAGACCATGAACTGCAGTGACCAATGGAATAGAGATCCTGAACATCAGTATCCATTGGAATAGTGATACTGTACAGCTGTGTCCATTGGAATAAAGATACGGAACAGCAAAGTCCATTGGAGTAGAGGTGCTGTGCAGCAGTGTCAATTAGAATAGAGATCCTGAACAGCAGTGTCCATTGGAATAGTGATACTGTACAGCAGTGTCCATTGGAATAGAGATATGGAACAGCAATGTCCATTGGAGTAGAGGTCCTGTGCAGCAGTGCCATTTGGAATAGTGATCCTGAACAGCAGTGTCCATTGGAATAGTGATCTTGAACAGCTCTGTCCATTGGAATTGAGACCCTGAACAGCAGTGTCTGTAGGAATAGAGATCCTGAACAACCATATCCATTGGAATCAAGGTACTAAACAGCAGTGTCCATGGGAATCGAGATCCTGAACCACAGTATCGATTGGAATAGAGATCCTGAACAACAGTCTACATTAGATTAGAGATCTTAATCAGCAGCGTTTATTCGAATAGAGGCCGCAACAGTAGTGTGCTTTGGAACAGAGATCCTGAACAGCAGTGTCCATTGGAATAGAGATCCTGAACAGCTTTGTGCATTGGAATAGAGACCGTCAACAGCAGTGTGCATTGTAATGGAGAACCTGAACAGCAGCGTCCATTGGAATACGGATCCTGAACTACAGTGTCCATTGGAATAGAGATGCTGAACAGCAATGTGCATTGGAATAGAGATCCTGAACAGCAGTGTTCATTGGAATAGAGATGCTGAACAGCTGTGTCCATTGGAATAGAGATCTGAAAAGCAGTTTGCATTGGTCTGGAGTTCCTGAACAGCAGTGAACATTGCAATACCGATCTTGAACAGCAGTGTGATTTGCAATACAACTCTTGAATAGCAGTGTTCATTGGAATAGTGATCCTGAACAGCAGCGTCCATTGGAATACAGATCCTGAACTACAGTGTCCATTGGAATAGAGATGCTGAACAGCTGTGTCCATTGGAATAGAGATATGAAAAGCAGTTTGCATTGGACTGAAGTTCCTGAACACCAGTGAATATTGGAATACCGATCTTCAACAGCAGTGTGATTTGCAATACAACACTTGAACAGCAGTGTTCATTGGAATAGTAATCCTGAACAGCAGAGTCCATTGGACTTGTGATCCAGAACAGCTGTGTCCATTAGAATAGAGATCCTGATTAGCAGTTTCTATTCGAATCGAGATCCTGAACAGAAATATCTATTGGAATAGCGATCCTCAACAGGATTGTCCATTGAAATATACATTCTGAACAGCTGTGTGCAATGGAATAAAGATCCTGAACTGCAGTGTCCATTAGAATAGAGATCCTGAACAATAGTGTCATTGGAATAGTGATCCTGAACAACAGTGTGTATTGGAGTAGATATACTGAACAACAACATCCATTGGAATAGAGATCCCGAAAAACTGTGTCCGTTGGCGGAGAGATCCTGAACAGCTGTTTGCATTGGAATAGAGACCATGAACTGCAGTGACCAATGGAATAGAGATCCTGAACATCAGTATCCATTGGAATAGTGATACTGTACAGCTGTGTCCATTGGAATAAAGATACGGAACAGCAAAGTCCATTGGAGTAGAGGTGCTGTGCAGCAGTGTCAATTAGAATAGAGATCCTGAACAGCAGTGTCCATTGGAATAGTGATACTGTACAGCAGTGTCCATTGGAATAGAGATATGGAACAGCAATGTCCATTGGAGTAGAGGTCCTGTGCAGCAGTGCCATTTGGAATAGTGATCCTGAACAGCAGTGTCCATTGGAATAGTGATCTTGAACAGCTCTGTCCATTGGAATTGAGACCCTGAACAGCAGTGTCTGTAGGAATAGAGATCCTGAACAACCATATCCATTGGAATCAAGGTACTAAACAGCAGTGTCCATGGGAATCGAGATCCTGAACCACAGTATCGATTGGAATAGAGATCCTGAACAACAGTCTACATTAGATTAGAGATCTTAATCAGCAGCGTTTATTCGAATAGAGGCCGCAACAGTAGTGTGCTTTGGAACAGAGATCCTGAACAGCAGTGTCCATTGGAATAGAGATCCTGAACAGCTTTGTGCATTGGAATAGAGACCGTCAACAGCAGTGTGCATTGTAATGGAGAACCTGAACAGCAGCGTCCATTGGAATACGGATCCTGAACTACAGTGTCCATTGGAATAGAGATGCTGAACAGCAATGTGCATTGGAATAGAGATCCTGAACAGCAGTGTTCATTGGAATAGAGATGCTGAACAGCTGTGTCCATTGGAATAGAGATCTGAAAAGCAGTTTGCATTGGTCTGGAGTTCCTGAACAGCAGTGAACATTGCAATACCGATCTTGAACAGCAGTGTGATTTGCAATACAACTCTTGAATAGCAGTGTTCATTGGAATAGTGATCCTGAACAGCAGCGTCCATTGGAATACAGATCCTGAACTACAGTGTCCATTGGAATAGAGATGCTGAACAGCTGTGTCCATTGGAATAGAGATATGAAAAGCAGTTTGCATTGGACTGAAGTTCCTGAACACCAGTGAATATTGGAATACCGATCTTCAACAGCAGTGTGATTTGCAATACAACACTTGAACAGCAGTGTTCATTGGAATAGTAATCCTGAACAGCAGAGTCCATTGGACTTGTGATCCAGAACAGCTGTGTCCATTAGAATAGAGATCCTGATTAGCAGTTTCTATTCGAATCGAGATCCTGAACAGAAATATCTATTGGAATAGCGATCCTCAACAGGATTGTCCATTGAAATATACATTCTGAACAGCTGTGTGCAATGGAATGGAGATCGTGAACTGCAGTGTCCATTGGAATAGAGATCCTGAACAACAGTGTCCATTGGAATAGAGATCCTGAACAGCAGTATCCATTCAACTAGACATCCTGAACAGCAGTTTGCATTGGAATACAGATCCTGAACTGCAGTGTTCCTGAGAATAGAGATACTGAACGGCAGTATCCATTGGAATAGTGATACTGTACAGCTGTGTCCATTGGAATAAAGATACGGAACAGCAGTGTCCATTGGAGTAGAGATCCTGAACAGCAGTTTGCATTGGAATAGAGACCATGAAATGCAGTGACCAATGGAATAGAGATCCTGTACAACAGTGTCCATTGCAATCGAAATCCTGAACAGCAAGTTCCATTGGAATAGTGATCCTGAACAACACTGTCCATTGGATTAGAGATCCTGAACAGCAGTGTCCATTGGAATAGAGATGCTGACAACAGTGTCCATTGGAATAGAGATCCTGAACAGCAGTGTTCATTGGAATAGAGATCCTGAACAGCAGTGTTCATTGGAATCGAAATCCTGAACAGCAGTGTTCATTGGAATAGAGATCCTGAACAGCACAGTCCATTGGAATAGAAATACAGAACAACAATGCCATTGGAATAGAGACCCTGAACAAAAGTGTACATTAGATTAGAGATCCTGATCAGCAGCGTCCATTGGAATAGAGATACGGAACAGCAGTGTCCATTGGAATCGAAATACTGAACAGCAGTGTTCATTGGAATAGGAATACAGAAAAACAATGTCCGTTGGAATAGAGATCCTGAAAAAAAGTTTACATTAGATTAGAGATCCTGATCAGCGACGTCAATCGGAAAAGAGATAGGGAGGAGTGTGTGCTTTGGAATAGAGAACCTGAACTGCAGTGTCCATTGGAATGGAGATCCTGAACAGTAGTGTCATTGGAATAGTGATCCTGAACAACAGTGTCTATTGGAATCGAGATCCTAAACAGCAGGGTCCATTGGAAAATCGATCCTGAACAGCACTGTCCATTCGATTAGAGATCCTGAACAGCAGTATCCATTGGAATAGAGATCCTGAACAGCACTGTCCATTGGAATGGAATACAGAAGAACGATGTCCATTGGAATAGAGATCCTACATAGAAACATAGAAACATAGAAAATAGGTGTAGGAGTAGGCCATTTGGCCCTTCGAGCCTGAACTGCCATTTATTATGATCATGGCTGATCATCCAACTCAGAACAACATTATACATTAGATTAGAGATCCTGATCAGCAGCGTACATTGGAATAGAGATATGGAACAGCAGTGTGCTTTGGAATAGGGATCCTGAACGGCAGTGTCCATTGGAATAGCGATCCTGAACAGAAGTGTCATTAGAATAGTGATTCTGAACAACAGGGTGTATTGGAATAGATATCCTGAACAACAATGCACATTGGAATGGAGATCCTGAAAATCTGTGTCCGTTGGAATAGAGATTTTGAACAGCAGTGTCCATTGGAATACAGATCTTGAATAGCAGAGTCCATTGCAATTTATATCCACAACAGCAGAGTCCATTGGAATAGAGATCCTGAACAACCGTATCCATTGGAATCGACATCCTAAACAGCAGGGTCCATTGGAATAGCGATCCTGATCAGCACTGTCCATTCAATTAGAGATCCTGAACAAAAGTATCCATTGGAATCCAGATCCTGAACAGCAGTGTCCATTGGATTAGTTATCCTGAAATGCAGTGTCCATTGGAATAGAGATCCTGAACAGTAGTGTCATTGGAATAGTGATCCTGAACAACAGTGTGTATTGGAATGGATATCCTTAACAACAATTTCCATTGGAATAGAGATCCTGAAAAGCTGTGTCCGTTGGAATAGAGATCCTGAACAGCAGAGTCCATTCGAATACAGATCCTGAACAGCAGTTTGCGTTGGAATAGAGATCCTGAACTGCAGAGTCCAATGGAATAGAGATGCTGAACAACAGTGTACATTGGATTAGTTATCCTGAAATGCAGTGTCCATTGGAATAGAGGTCCTGAGCAGGAATGTCCATTCGAATAGCGATCCTGAACAGCAATGTCCATTGGAATACAGATCCTGAAAAGCTGTGTGCATTGGAATAGAGATCATGAACAGCAGAGTCCATTGGAATACAGACCCTCAACAGCAGTTTGCATTGGAATAGAGATCCTGAAATGTAGTGTTCCAGAGAATAGAGATCCTGAACAACAGTGTCCATTCGACTAGACATCCTGAACAGCAGTTTGCATTGGAATTGAGATCCTCAGCTGTAGTGTTATTGAGAATACAGATCCTGAACAGCTGTGTCCATTGGAATTGAGACGCTGAACAGCAGTGACCATTAGAAAAGAGATCCAGAACAGCAGCGTCCATTGGAAAAGAGATAGGGAGGAGTGTGTGCTTTGGAATAGAGAACCTGAACTGCAGTGTCCATTGGAATAGAGATCCTGAACTGTAGTGTTCCACAGAATAGAGATCCTGAACAACAGTGTCCATTCGACTAGACATCCTGAACAGCAGTTTTCATTGGAATTGAGATCCTCAACTGTAGTGTTAATGAGAATACAGATCCTGAACAGCAGTGTCCATTGGAATAGTGATACTGTACAGCAGTGTCCATTGGAATAGAGATACGGAACAGCAATGTCCATTGGAGTAGAGGTCCTGTGAAGCAGTGTCAATTGGAATAGAGATCCTGAACAGCTGTGTCCATTGGAATTGAGACGCTGAACAGCAGTGACCATTGGAATAGTGCTACTGTACAGCAGTTGCCATTGTAATAGAGATACAGAACAGCAATGTCCATTGGAATAGTGACCCTGAACAGCAGTGTCCGTAGGAAAAGAGATCCTGAACAACAGTATGGATTGGAATCGAGATGCTGAACAACAGTATGGATTGGAATCTAGATGCTGAACAGCAATGTCCATTGGAATTGAGATCCACAACGGCAGTGTCCATTGGAATAGAGATCCTGAACTGCAGAGTCCATTGGAATAGAGATCCTGCACAGTAGGGTCATTGGAATAGTGATCCTGAACAACAGTTGGTATTGCAATAGATATCCAGAACAACAATGTCCATTGGAATAGAGATCCTGAAAAGCTGTTTCTGTTGGAATAGAGATCCTGAACAGCAGAGTACATTGGAATACAGATCCTGAACAGCAGTTTGCATTGGAATAGAGATCCTGAACTGCAGTGTCCAATGGAATAGAGATCCTGAACAACAGTGTCCATTGGAATCGAGATCCTAAACAGCAGGCTCCATTGGAAAATCGATCCTGCACAGCACTGTACATTCGATTAGAGATCCTGAACAGCAGTGTCCATTTAAATAGAGATCCTGAACAGCGCTGGCCATTGGAATAGAGATCCTGAACAGCAGTGTCCATTGGAATAGAGATCCAGAAAAGCAGTGTCCATTGCAATTGATATCCTCAACAGCACTGTCCATTGGAATAGAGATCCTGAACAAAAGTATACATTAGATTCGAGATCCTGATCAGCAGCGTCCATTGGAATAGAGATACGGAACAGTGTGTGCTTTGGAATAGAGGTCCTGAGCAGGAATGTCCATTCGAATAGCGATCCTGAACAGCAATGTCCATTGGAATACAGATCCTGAAAAGCTGTGTGCGTTGGAATAGAGATCCTGAACTGTAGTGTTCCAGAGAATAGAGATCCTGAACAACAGTGTCCATTCGACTAGACATCCTGAACAGCAGTTTGCATTGGAACTGAGATCCTCAACTGTAGTGTTAATGAGAATACAGATCATGAACTGCAGTGTCCATTGGAATAGTGATACTGTACAGCAGTGTCCATTGGAATAAAGATACGGAACAGCAATGTAAATTGGAGTAGTGATCCTGAACAGCTGTGTCCATTGGAATTGAGACGCTGAACAGCAGTGACCATTGGAAAAGAGATCCAGAACAGCAGTGTCCATTGGAATAGAGATCCTGAACAAAAGTTTACATTAGATTGGAGATCCTGATCAGCAGCGTCCATTGGAAAAGAGATAGGGAGGAGTGTGTGCTTTGGAATTGAGAACCTGAACTGCAGTGTCCATTGGAATAGAGATCCTGAACTGTAGTGTTCCACAGAATAGAGATCCTGAACAACAGTGTCCATTCGACTAGACATCCTGAACAGCAGTTTGCATTGGAATTGAGGTCCTCAACTGTAGTGTTAATGAGAATAAAGGTCCTGAACTGCAGTGTCCATTGGAATAGTGATACTGTACAGCAGTGTCCATTGGAATAGAGATACGGAACAGCAATGTCCATTGGAGTAGAGGTCCTGTGGAGCAGTGCCAATTGGAATAGAGATCCTGAACAGCTGTGACAATTGGAATTGAGACGCTGAACAGCAGTGACCATTGGAATAGTGCTACTGTACAGCAGTTGCCATTGTAATAGAGATACGGAACAGCAATGTCCATTGGAACAGTGACCCTGAACAGCAGTGTCCGTAGGAAAAGAGATCCTGAACAACAGTATGGATTGGAATCGAGATCCAAAACAGCAATGTCCATTGGAATTGAGATCCACAACAGCAGTGTCCATTGGAATACAGATCCTGAACAGCAGTTTGCATTGGAATAGAGATCCTGAACTGCAGTGTCCAATGGAATAGAGATCCTGAACAACAGTGTCCATTGGAATCGAGATCCTAAACAGCAGGGTCCATTGGAAAATCGATCCTGCACAGCACTGTCCATTCGATTAGAGATCCTGAACAGCAGTGTCCATTTGAATAGAGATCCTGAACAGCGCTGGCCATTGGAATAGAGATCCTGAACAACAGTGTACATTAGATTAGAAATCCTGATCAGCAGAGTCCTTTGGATTAGAGATCCTGAACAGCAGTGTCCATTGGAATAGAGATCCTGCACAGCAGGGTCCATTGGAATACCGATCCGGAACAGTAGTGTCATTAGAATAGTGATCCTGAACAAGAGTGTGTATTGGAATAGATATCCTGAACAACAATGTCGATTGGAATAGAGATCCTGAAAATCTGTGTCTGTTGGAATATAGATCCTGAAAAGCAGTGTCCATTGGAATAGAGATCCTGAATAGCAGTGTCCATTGCAATTGATATCCTCAACAGCACTGTCCATTGGAATAGAAATACAGAACAGCAATGCCATTGGAATAGAGATCTTGAACAAAAGTATACATTTGATTCGAGATCCTGATCAGCAGCGTCCATTGGAATAGAGATACGGAACAGTGTGTGCTTTGGAATAGAGGTCCTGAGCAGGAATGTCCATTCGAATAGCGATCCTGAACAGCAATGTCCATTGGAATACAGATCCTGAAAAGCTGTGTGCGTTGGAATAGAGATTATGAACAGTAGAGTCCATTGGAATACAGATCCTGAACAGCAGTTTGAATTGGAATAGAGATCCTGAACTGTAGTGTTCCAGAGAATAGAGATCCTGAACAACAGTGTCCATTCGACTAGACATCCTGAACAGCAGTTTGCATTGGAACTGAGATCCTCAACTGTAGTGTTAATGAGAATACAGATCATGAACTGCAGTGTCCATTGGAATAGTGATACTGTACAGCAGTGTCCATTGGAATAAAGATACGGAACAGCAATGTAAATTGGAGTAGTGACCCTGAACAGCTGTGTCCATTGGAATTGAGACGCTGAACAGCAGTGACCATTGGAAAAGAGATAGGGAGGAGTGTGTGCTTTGGAATAGAGAACCTGAACTGCAGTGTCCATTGGAATAGAGATCCTGAACTGTAGTGTTCCACAGAATAGAGATCCTGAACAACAGTGTCCATTCGACTAGACATCCTGAACAGCAGTTTGCATTGGAATTGAGATCCTCAACTGTAGTGTTAATGAGAATAAAGGTCCTGAACTGCAGTGTCCATTGGAATAGTGATACTGTACAGTAGTGTCCATTGGAATAGAGATACGGAACAGCAATGTCCATTGGAGTAGAGGTCCTGTGGAGCAGTGTCAATTGGAATAGAGATCCTGAGCAGCAGTGTCCATTGGAGTCGTGATCCTGAACAGCTGTGTCCATTGGAATTGAGACGCTGAACAGCAGTGACCATTGGAATAGTGCTACTGTACAGCAGTTGCCATTGTAATAGAGATACGGAAAAGCAATGTCCATTGGAATAGTGACCCTGAACAGCAGTGTCCGTACGAAAAGAGATCCTGAACAACAGTATGGATTGGAATCGAGATGCTGAACAGCAATGTCCATTGGAATTGAGATCCACAACGGCAGTGACCATTGGAAAAGAGATCCAGAACAGCAGTGTCCATTGGAATAGAGATCCTGAACAAAAGTTTACATTAGATTGGAGATCCTGATCAGCAGCGTCCATTGGAAAAGAGATAGGGAGGAGTGTGTGCTTTGGAATAGAGAACCTGAACTGCAGTGTCCATTGGAATAGAGAACCTGAACTGTAGTGTTCCACAGAATAGAGATCCTGAACAACAGTGTCCATTCGACTAGACATCCTGAACAGCAGTTTGCATTGGAATTGAGATACGCAACTGTAGTGTTAATGAGAATAAAGGTCCTGAACTGCAGTGTCCATTGGAATAGTGCTACTGTACAGCAGTTGCCATTGTAATAGAGATACGGAACAGCAATGTCCATTGGAATAGTGACCCTGAACAGCAGTGTCCGTAGGAAAAGAGATCCTGAACAACAGTATGGATTGGAATAGAGATCCTGAACAGTAGTGTCATTGGAATAGTGATCCTGAAGAACAGTGTGTATTGGAATGGATATCCTTAACAACAATTTCCATTGGAATAGAGATCCTGAAAAGCTGTGTCCGTTGGAATAGAGATCCTGAACTGCAGTGTCCATTCGATTAGAGATCCCGAACACCAGTGTGCATTGGATTAGTTATCCTGAAATGCAGAGTCCATTGGAATAGAGGTTCTGAGCAGGAATGTCCTTTCGAATAGCGATTCTGAACAGCAATGTCCATTGGAATATAGATCCTGAACAGCAGTTTGCATTAGAATTGAGATCCTCAGCTGTAGTGTTAATGTGAATACAGATCCTGAACAGCAGTGTCCATTGAAATTGAGATCCACAACAGCAGTGTCCATTGGAATAGAGATCCTGAACTGCAGAGTCCATTTGAATAGAGATACTGCACAGTACTGTCATTGTAATAGTGATCCTGAACAACAGTGTGTATTGGAATAGATACCCTCAACAACAGCTGTGTGCATTGCAGTGGAGAACCTGAACAGCAGCGTCCATTGGAATACAGATCCTGAACAGCAGTTTGCATTGGAATAGAGATCCTGAAAAGCTGTGTCTGTTGGAATAGAGATACTGAACAGCAGAGTCCATTGGAATACAGATCCTGAACAGCAGTTTGCATTGGAATAGAGATCCTGAACTGCAGTGTCCATTCGATTAGAGATCCTGAACACCAGTGTGCATTGGATTAGTTATCCTGAAATGCAGTGTCCATTGGAATAGAGGTCCTGAGCAGGAATGTCCTTTCGAATAGCGATTCTGAACAGCAATGTCCATTGGAATATAGATCCTGAAAAGCTGTGTGCGTTGGAATAGAGATCATGAACAGCAGAGTCCATTGGAATACAGATCCTGAACAGCAGTTTGCATTGGAATAGAGATCCTGAACTGCAGTGTCCATTCGATTAGAGATTCTGAACACCAGTGTGCATTGGATTAGTTATCCTGAAATGCAGTGTCCATTGGAATAGAGGTCCTGAGCAGGAAGTCCTTTCGAATAGCGATTCTGAACAGCAATGTCCATTGGAATATAGATCCTGAAAAGCTGTGTGCGTTGGAATAGAGATCATGAACAGCAGAGTCCATTGGAATACAGATCCAGAACAGCAGTTTGCATTAGAATTGAGATCCTCAGCTGTAGTGTTAATGTGAATACAGATCCTGAACAGCAGTGTCCATTGGAATAGTGCTACTGTACAGCAGTTGCCATTGTAATCGGGAGATACGGAACAGCAATGTCCATTGAAATTGAGATCCACAACAGCAGTGTCCATTGGAATAGAGATCCTGAACTGCAGAGTCCATTTGAATAGAGATACTGCACAGTACTGTCATTGTAATAGTGATCCTGAACAACAGTGTGTATTGGAATAGATACCCTTAACAACAATGTCCATTGGAATAGAGATCCTGAAAAGCTGTGTCTGTTGGAATAGAGATACTAAACAGCAGAGTCCATTGGAATACAGATCCTGAACAGCAGTTTGCATTGGAATAGAGATCCTGAACTGCAGTGTCCATTCGATTAGAGATCCTGAACACCAGTGTGCATTGGATTAGTTATCCTGAAATGCAGTGTCCATTGGAATAGAGGTCCTGAGCAGGAATGTCCTTTCGAATAGCGATTCTGAACAGCAATGTCCATTGGAATATAGATCCTGAAAAGCTGTGTGCGTTGGAATAGAGATCATGAACAGCAGAGTCCATTGGAATACAGATCCTGAACAGCAGTTTGCATTGGAATAGAGATCATGAACAACAGTATCCATTCGACTAGACGTCCTGAACAGCAGTTTGCATTAGAATTGAGATCCTCAGCTGCAGTGTTAATGTGAATACAGATCCTGAACAGCAGTGTCCATTGGAATAGTGCTACTGTACAGCAGTTGCCATTGTAATAGAGATACGCTACAGCAATGTCCATTAAAATTGAGATCCACAGCAGCAGTGTCCATTGGAATAGAGATCCTGAACTGCAGAGTCCATTAGAATAGAGATCCTGCACAGTAGTGTCATTGGAATAGTGATCCTGAACAACAGTGTGTATTGGAATAGATATCCTGAACAACAACGTCCATTGGAATAGAGATCCTGAAAAGCTGTGTCCGTTGGAATAGAGATACTGAACAGCAGAGTCCATTGGAATACAGATCCTGAACAGCAGTTTGTATTGGAATAGAGATCCTGAAAAGCTGTGTCCGTTGGAATAGAGATACTGAACAGCAGAGTCCATTGGAATAACGATCCTGAACAGCAGTTTGCATTGGAATAGAGATCATGAACAACAGTATCCATTCGACTAGATGTCCTGAACAGCAGTTTGCATTAGAATTGAGATCCTCAGCTGTAGTGTTAATGTGAATACAGATCCTGAACAGCAGTGTCCATTGGAATAGTGCTACTGTACAGCAGTTGCCATTGTAATCGGGAGATACGGAACAGCAATGTCCATTGAAATTGAGATCCACAACAGCAGTGTCCATTGGAATAGAGATCCTGAACTGCAGAGTCCATTTGAATAGAGATCCTGCACAGAAGTGTTATTGGAATAGTGATCCTGAACAACAGTGTGTATTGGAATAGATATTCTGAACAACAACGTCCATTGGAATATAGATCCTGAAAAGCTGTGTCCGTTGGAATAGAGATACTGAACAGCAGAGTCCATTGGAATACAGATCCTGAACAGCAGTTTGTATTGGAATAGAGATCCTGAACTGCAGTGTCCAATGGAATAGAGATCCTGAACAACAGTGTCCATTGGAACCGAGATCCTAAACAGCAGGGTCCATTGGAAAATCGATCCTGCACAGCACTGTCCATTCAATTAGAGATCCTGAACAGCAGTGTCCATTGGAATAGAGATCATGAACAGCAGTGTCCATTGGAATAGAGATCCTGAACAGCACTGTCCATTGGAATTGAGATCCTGAACAACAGTGTACATTAGATTACAGATCCTGATCAGCAGCGTCTATTGGAATAGAGATATGAAACAGCAGTGTGCTTTGGAATATAGATACTGAACTGCAGTGTCCATTGGAATAGCAATCCTGAACAGTAGTGTCATTAGAATAGTGATCCTGAACAACAGTGTGTGTTGGAATAGATATCCTGAACAAAAATATCCAATGGAATAGAGATCCTGAAAAGCTGTGTCCGTTGGAATACCGATCCTGAACAACACTGTCCATTTGATTAGAGATCCTGAACAACAGTTTGCATTGGAATCGAGATCCTGAACTGTAGTGTTCCAGAGAATAGAGATCCTGAACAGCCGTGTCCATTGGAATAGTAATATTGTACACCAGTGTCCTTTGGAATAGAGATACGTAACAGCATTGTCCATTGGAGTAGAGGTCCTGTGCATCAGTGCCAATTGGAACAGTGATCCTGAAGAGTAGTATCCATTGGAATAGTCATCCCGAACAGCTGTGTCCATTGGAATCGAGATCCACAACAGCTGTGTCCATTGGAATCGAGATCCACAACAGCAGTGTGCTTTGGAACAGAGATCCTGAAAAGCAGTGTCCATTGGAATAGAGATCCTGTACAGGTATATCTGTTGGAATACTGATCCTTGACAGGAGTGTCCATTGGAATAGACATTCTGAACACATGTGTGCATTGGAAGAGATTGTAAACAGCTGTGTGCATTGCAGTGGAGAACCTGAACAGCAGCGTCCATTGGAATACAGATCCTGAACAGCAGTTTGCATTGGAATAGAGATCCTGAAAAGCTGTGTCTGTTGGAATAGAGATACTGAACAGCAGAGTCCATTGGAATACAGATCCTGAACAGCAGTTTGCATTGGAATAGAGATCCTGAACTGCAGTGTCCATTCGATTAGAGATCCTGAACACCAGTGTGCATTGGATTAGTTATCCTGAAATGCAGTGTCCATTGGAATAGAGGTCCTGAGCAGGAATGTCCTTTCGAATAGCGATTCTGAACAGCAATGTCCATTGGAATATAGATCCTGAAAAGCTGTGTGCGTTGGAATAGAGATCATGAACAGCAGAGTCCATTGGAATACAGATCCGGAACAGCAGTTTGCATTAGAATTGAGATCCTCAGCTGTAGTGTTAATGTGAATACAGATCCTGAACAGCAGTGTCCATTGGAATAGTGCTACTGTACAGCAGTTGCCATTGTAATCGGGAGATACGGAACAGCAATGTCCATTGAAATTGAGATCCACAACAGCAGTGTCCATTGGAATAGAGATCCTGAACTGCAGAGTCCATTTGAATAGAGATACTGCACAGTACTGTCATTGTAATAGTGATACTGAACAACAGTGTGTATTGGAATAGATACCCTTAACAACAATGTCCATTGGAATAGAGATCCTGAAAAGCTGTGTCTGTTGGAATAGAGATACTGAACAGCAGAGTCCATTGGAATACAGATCCGGAACAGCAGTTTGCATTAGAATTGAGATCCTCAGCTGTAGTGTTAATGTGAATACAGATCCTGAACAGCAGTGTCCATTGGAATAGTGCTACTGTACAGCAGTTGCCATTGTAATCGGGAGATACGGAACAGCAATGTCCATTGAAATTGAGATCCACAACAGCAGTGTCCATTGGAATAGAGATCCTGAACTGCAGAGTCCATTTGAATAGAGATACTGCACAGTACTGTCATTGTAATAGTGATCCTGAACAACAGTGTGTATTGGAATAGATACCCTTAACAACAATGTCCATTGAATTAGTTATCCTGAAATGCAGTGTCCATTGGAATAGAGGTCCTGAGCAGGAATGTCCTTTTGAATAGCGATTCTGAACAGCAATGTCCATTGGAATATAGATCCTGAAAAGCTGTGTGCGTTGGAATAGAGATCATGAACAGCAGAGTCCATTGGAATACAGATCCTGAACAGCAGTTTGCATTGGAATAGAGATCCTGAACTGCAGTGTCCATTCGATTAGAGATTCTGAACACCAGTGTGCATTGGATTAGTTATCCTGAAATGCAGTGTCCATTGGAATAGAGGTCCTGAGCAGGAAGTCCTTTCGAATAGCGATTCTGAACAGCAATGTCCATTGGAATATAGATCCTGAAAAGCTGTGTGCGTTGGAATAGAGATCATGAACAGCAGAGTCCATTGGAATACAGATCCGGAACAGCAGTTTGCATTAGAATTGAGATCCTCAGCTGTAGTGTTAATGTGAATACAGATCCTGAACAGCAGTGTCCATTGGAATAGTGCTACTGTACAGCAGTTGCCATTGTAATCGGGAGATACGGAACAGCAATGTCCATTGAAATTGAGATCCACAACAGCAGTGTCCATTGGAATAGAGATCCTGAACTGCAGAGTCCATTTGAATAGAGATACTGCACAGTACTGTCATTGTAATAGTGATCCTGAACAACAGTGTGTATTGGAATAGATACCCTTAACAACAATGTCCATTGGAATAGAGATCCTGAAAAGCTGTGTCTGTTGGAATAGAGATACTGAACAGCAGAGTCCATTGGAATACAGATCCTGAACAGCAGTTTGCATTGGAATAGAGATCCTGAACTGCAGTGTCCATTCGATTAGAGATCCTGAACACCAGTGTGCATTGGATTAGTTATCCTGAAATGCAGTGTCCATTGGAATAGAGGTCCTGAGCAGGAATGTCCTTTCGAATAGCGATTCTGAACAGCAATGTCCATTGGAATATAGATCCTGAAAAGCTGTGTGCGTTGGAATAGAGATCATGAACAGCAGAGTCCATTGGAATACAGATCCTGAACAGCAGTTTGCATTGGAATAGAGATCATGAACAACAGTATCCATTCGACTAGACGTCCTGAACAGCAGTTTGCATTAGAATTGAGATCCTCAGCTGCAGTGTTAATGTGAATACAGATCCTGAACAGCAGTGTCCATTGGAATAGTGCTACTGTACAGCAGTTGCCATTGTAATAGAGATACGCTACAGCAATGTCCATTAAAATTGAGATCCACAGCAGCAGTGTCCATTGGAATAGAGATCCTGAACTGCAGAGTCCATTAGAATAGAGATCCTGCACAGTAGTGTCATTGGAATAGTGATCCTGAACAACAGTGTGTATTGGAATAGATATCCTGAACAACAACGTCCATTGGAATAGAGATCCTGAAAAGCTGTGTCCATTGGAATAGAGATACTGAACAGCAGAGTCCATTGGAATACAGATCCTGAACAGCAGTTTGTATTGGAATAGAGATCCTGAAAAGCTGTGTCCGTTGGAATAGAGATACTGAACAGCAGAGTCCATTGGAATAAAGATCCTGAACAGCAGTTTGCATTGGAATAGAGATCATGAACAACAGTATCCATTCGACTAGATGTCCTGAACAGCAGTTTGCATTAGAATTGAGATCCTCAGCTGTAGTGTTAATGTGAATACAGATCCTGAACAGCAGTGTCCATCGGAATAGTGCTACTGTACAGCAGTTGCCATTGTAATCGGGAGATACGCAACAGCAATGTCCATTGAAATTGAGATCCACAACAGCAGTGTCCATTGGAATAGAGATCCTGAACTGCAGAGTCCATTTGAATAGAGATCCTGCACAGTAGTGTCATTGGAATAGTGATCCTGAACAACAGTGTGTATTGGAATAGATATCCTGAACAACAACGTCCATTGGAATAGAGATCCTGAAAAGCTGTGTCCGTTGGAATAGAGATACTGAACAGCAGAGTCCATTGGAATACAGATCCTGAACAGCAGTTTGTATTGGAATAGAGATCCTGAACTGCAGTGTCCAATGGAATAGAGATCCTGAACAACAGTGTCCATTGGAACCGAGATCCTAAACAGCAGGGTCCATTGGAAAATCGATCCTGCACAGCACTGTCCATTCAATTAGAGATCCTGAACAGCAGTGTCCATTGGAATAGAGATCATGAACAGCAGTGTCCATTGGAATAGAGATCCTGAACAGCACTGTCCATTGGAATTGAGATCCTGAACAACAGTGTACATTAGATTACAGATCCTGATCAGCAGCGTCTATTGGAATAGAGATATGAAACAGCAGTGTGCTTTGGAATATAGATACTGAACTGCAGTGTCCATTGGAATAGCAATCCTGAACAGTAGTGTCATTAGAATAGTGATCCTGAACAACAGTGTGTGTTGGAATAGATATCCTGAACAAAAATATCCAATGGAATAGAGATCCTGAAAAGCTGTGTCCGTTGGAATACCGATCCTGAACAACACTGTCCATTTGATTAGAGATCCTGAACAACAGTTTGCATTGGAATCGAGATCCTGAACTGTAGTGTTCCAGAGAATAGAGATCCTGAACAGCCGTGTCCATTGGAATAGTAATATTGTACACCAGTGTCCTTTGGAATAGAGATACGTAACAGCATTGTCCATTGGAGTAGAGGTCCTGTGCATCAGTGCCAATTGGAACAGTGATCCTGAAGAGTAGTATCCATTGGAATAGTCATCCCGAACAGCTGTGTCCATTGGAATCGAGATCCACAACAGCTGTGTCCATTGGAATCGAGATCCACAACAGCAGTGTGCTTTGGAACAGAGATCCTGAAAAGCAGTGTCCATTGGAATAGAGATCCTGTACAGGTATATCTGTTGGAATACTGATCCTTGACAGGAGTGTCCATTGGAATAGACATTCTGAACAGATGTGTGCATTGGAAGAGATTGTAAACAGCTGTGTGCATTGCAGTGGAGAACCTGAACAGCAGCGTCCATTGGAATACAGATCCTGAACAGCAGTTTGCATTGGAATAGAGATCCTGAAAAGCTGTGTCTGTTGGAATAGAGATACTGAACAGCAGAGTCCATTGGAATACAGATCCTGAACAGCAGTTTGCATTGGAATAGAGATCCTGAACTGCAGTGTCCATTCGATTAGAGATCCTGAACACCAGTGTGCATTGGATTAGTTATCCTGAAATGCAGTGTCCATTGGAATAGAGGTCCTGAGCAGGAATGTCCTTTCGAATAGCGATTCTGAACAGCAATGTCCATTGGAATATAGATCCTGAAAAGCTGTGTGCGTTGGAATAGAGATCATGAACAGCAGAGTCCATTGGAATACAGATCCTGAACAGCAGTTTGCATTAGAATTGAGATCCTCAGCTGTAGTGTTAATGTGAATACAGATCCTGAACAGCAGTGTCCATTGGAATAGTGCTACTGTACAGCAGTTGCCATTGTAATCGGGAGATACGGAACAGCAATGTCCATTGAAATTGAGATCCACAACAGCAGTGTCCATTGGAATAGAGATCCTGAACTGCAGAGTCCATTTGAATAGAGATACTGCACAGTACTGTCATTGTAATAGTGATACTGAACAACAGTGTGTATTGGAATAGATACCCTTAACAACAATGTCCATTGGAATAGAGATCCTGAAAAGCTGTGTCTGTTGGAATAGAGATACTGAACAGCAGAGTCCATTGGAATACAGATCCGGAACAGCAGTTTGCATTAGAATTGAGATCCTCAGCTGTAGTGTTAATGTGAATACAGATCCTGAACAGCAGTGTCCATTGGAATAGTGCTACTGTACAGCAGTTGCCATTGTAATCGGGAGATACGGAACAGCAATGTCCATTGAAATTGAGATCCACAACAGCAGTGTCCATTGGAATAGAGATCCTGAACTGCAGAGTCCATTTGAATAGAGATACTGCACAGTACTGTCATTGTAATAGTGATCCTGAACAACAGTGTGTATTGGAATAGATACCCTTAACAACAATGTCCATTGAATTAGTTATCCTGAAATGCAGTGTCCATTGGAATAGAGGTCCTGAGCAGGAATGTCCTTTTGAATAGCGATTCTGAACAGCAATGTCCATTGGAATATAGATCCTGAAAAGCTGTGTGCGTTGGAATAGAGATCATGAACAGCAGAGTCCATTGGAATACAGATCCTGAACAGCAGTTTGCATTGGAATAGAGATCATGAACAACAGTATCCATTCGACTAGACGTCCTGAACAGCAGTTTGCATTAGAATTGAGATCCTCAGCTGTAGTGTTAATGTGAATACAGATCCTGAACAGCAGTGTCCATTGGAATAGTGCTACTGTACAGCAGTTGCCATTGTAATAGAGATACGCAACAGCAATGTCCATTAAAATTGAGATCCACAGCAGCAGTGTCCATTGGAATAGAGATCCTGAACTGCAGAGTCCATTAGAATAGAGATCCTGCACAGTAGTGTCATTGGAATAGTGATCCTGAGCAACAGTGTGTATTGGAACAGATATCCTGAACAACAACGTCCATTGGAATAGAGATCCTGAAAAGCTGTGTCCGTTGGAATAGAGATACTGAACAGCAGAGTCCATTGGAATACAGATCCTGAACAGCAGTTTGTATTGGAATAGAGATCCTGAAAAGCTGTGTCCGTTGGAATAGAGATACTGAACAGCAGAGTCCATTGGAATAAAGATCCTGAACAGCAGTTTGCATTGGAATAGAGATCATGAACAACAGTATCCATTCGACTAGATGTCCTGAACAGCAGTTTGCATTAGAATTGAGATCCTCAGCTGTAGTGTTAATGTGAATACAGATCCTGAACAGCAGTGTCCATCGGAATAGTGCTACTGTACAGCAGTTGCCATTGTAATACGGGAGATACGCAACAGCAATGTCCATTGAAATTGAGATCCACAACAGCAGTGTCCATTGGAATAGAGATCCTGAACTGCAGAGTCCATTTGAATAGAGATCCTGCACAGTAGTGTCATTGGAATAGTGATCCTGAACAACAGTGTGTATTGGAATAGATATCCTGAACAACAACGTCCATTGGAATAGAGATCCTGAAAAGCTGTGTCCGTTGGAATAGAGATACTGAACAGCAGAGTCCATTGGAATACAGATCCTGAACAGCAGTTTGTATTGGAATAGAGATCCTGAACTGCAGTGTCCAATGGAATAGAGATCCTGAACAACAGTGTCCATTGGAACCGAGATCCTAAACAGCAGGGTCCATTGGAAAATCGATCCTGCACAGCACTGTCCATTCAATTAGAGATCCTGAACAGCAGTGTCCATTGGAATAGAGATCATGAACAGCAGTGTCCATTGGAATAGAGATCCTGAACAGCACTGTCCATTGGAATAGAGATCCTGAACAACAGTGTACATTAGATTACAGATCCTGATCAGCAGCGTCTATTGGAATAGAGATATGAAACAGCAGTGTGCTTTGGAATAGAGATACTGAACTGCAGTGTCCATTGGAATAGCAATCCTGAACAGTAGTGTCATTAGAATAGTGATCCTGAACAACAGTGTGTGTTGGAATAGATATCCTGAACAAAAATATCCAATGGAATAGAGATCCTGAAAAGCTGTGTCCGTTGGAATACCGATCCTGAACAACACTGTCCATTTGATTAGAGATCCTGAACAACAGTTTGCATTGGAATCGAGATCCTGAACTGTAGTGTTCCAGAGAATAGAGATCCTGAACAGCCGTGTCTATTGGAATAGTAATATTGTACACCAGTGTCCTTTGGAATAGAGATACGTAACAGCATTGTCCATTGGAGTAGAGGTCCTGTGCATCAGTGCCAATTGGAACAGTGATCCTGAAGAGTAGTATCCATTGGAATAGTCATCCCGAACAGCTGTGTCCATTGGAATCGAGATCCACAACAGCTGTGTCCATTGGAATCGAGATCCACAACAGCAGTGTGCTTTGGAACAGAGATCCTGAAAAGCAGTGTCCATTGGAATAGAGATCCTGTACAGGTATATCTGTTGGAATACTGATCCTTGACAGGAGTGTCCATTGGAATAGACATTCTGAACAGATGTGTGCATTGGAAGAGATTGTAAACAGCTGTGTGCATTGCAGTGGAGAACCTGAACAGCAGCGTCCATTGGAATACAGATCCTGAACAGCAGTTTGCATTGGAATAGAGATCCTGAACTGCAGTGTCCATTCGATTAGAGATCCTGAACACCAGTGTGCATTGGATTAGTTATCCTGAAATGCAGTGTCCATTGGAATAGAGGTCCTGAGCAGGAAGTCCTTTCGAATAGCGATTCTGAACAGCAATGTCCATTGGAATATAGATCCTGAACAGCAGTTTGCATTAGAATTGAGATCCTCAGCTGTAGTGTCAATGTGAATACAGATCCTGAACAGCAGTGTCCATTGGAATAGTGCTACTGTACAGCAGTTGCCATTGTAATCGGGAGATACGGAACAGCAATGTCCATTGAAATTGAGATCCACAACAGCAGTGTCCATTGGAATAGAGATCCTGAACTGCAGAGTCCATTTGAATAGAGATACTGCACAGTACTGTCATTGTAATAGTGATCCTGAACAACAGTGTGTATTGGAATAGATACCCTTAACAACAATGTCCATTGGAATAGAGATCCTGAAAAGCTGTGTCTGTTGGAATAGAGATACTGAACAGCAGAGTCCATTGGAATACAGATCCTGAACAGCAGTTTGCATTGGAATAGAGATCCTGAACTGCAGTGTCCATTCGATTAGAGATCCTGAACACCAGTGTGCATTGGATTAGTTATCCTGAAATGCAGTGTCCATTGGAATAGAGGTCCTGAGCAGGAATGTCCTTTCGAATAGCGATTCTGAACAGCAATGTCCATTGGAATATAGATCCTGAAAAGCTGTGTGCGTTGGAATAGAGATCATGAACAGCAGAGTCCATTGGAATACAGATCCTGAACAGCAGTTTGCATTGGAATAGAGATCATGAACAACAGTATCCATTCGACTAGACGTCCTGAACAGCAGTTTGCATTAGAATTGAGATCCTCAGCTGTAGTGTTAATGTGAATACAGATCCTGAACAGCAGTGTCCATTGGAATAGTGCTACTGTACAGCAGTTGCCATTGTAATAGAGATACGCTACAGCAATGTCCATTAAAATTGAGATCCACAGCAGCAGTGTCCATTGGAATAGAGATCCTGAACTGCAGAGTCCATTTGAATAGAGATCCTGCACAGTAGTGTCATTGGAATAGTGATCCTGAACAACAGTGTGTATTGGAATAGATATCCTGAACAACAACGTCCATTGGAATAGAGATCCTGAACGTCCATTGGAATAGAGATCCTGAAAAGCTGTGTCCGTTGGAATAGAGATACTGAACAGCAGAGTCCATTGGAATACAGATCCTGAACAGCAGTTTGTATTGGAATAGAGATCCTGAAAAGCTGTGTCCGTTGGAATAGAGATACTGAACAGCAGAGTCCATTGGAATAAAGATCCTGAACAGCAGTTTGCATTGGAATAGAGATCATGAACAACAGTATCCATTCGACTAGATGTCCTGAACAGCAGTTTGCATTAGAATTGAGATCCTCAGCTGTAGTGTTAATGTGAATACAGATCCTGAACAGCAGTGTCCATCGGAATAGTGCTACTGTACAGCAGTTGCCATTGTAATCGGGAGATACGCAACAGCAATGTCCATTGAAATTGAGATCCACAACAGCAGTGTCCATTGGAATAGAGATCCTGAACTGCAGAGTCGATTTGAATAGAGATCCTGCACAGTAGTGTCATTGGAATAGTGATCCTGAACAACAGTGTGTATTGGAATAGATATCCTGAACAACAACGTCCATTGGAATAGAGATCCTGAAAAGCTGTGTCCGTTGGAATAGAGATACTGAACAGCAGAGTCCATTGGAATACAGATCCTGAACAGCAGTTTGTATTGGAATAGAGATCCTGAACTGCAGTGTCCAATGGAATAGAGATCCTGAACAACAGTGTCCATTGGAACCGAGATCCTAAACAGCAGGGTCCATTGGAAAATCGATCCTGAACAGCACTGTCCATTGGATTAGAGATCCTGAACAGCAGTGTCCATTGGAATAGAGATCCTGAACAGCAGTGTCCATTGGAATAGAGATCCTGAACAGCACTGTCCATTGGAATAGAGATCCTGAATAACAGTGTACATTAGATTACAGATCCTGATCAGCAGCGTCTATTGGAATAGAGATATGAAACAGCAGTGTGCTTTGGAATAGAGATACTGAACTGCAGTGTCCATTGGAATAGCAATCCTGAACAGTAGTGTCATTAGAATAGTGATCCTGAACAACAGTGTGTGTTGGAATAGATATCCTGAACAAAAATATCCAATGGAATAGAGATCCTGAAAAGCTGTGTCCGTTGGAATACCGATCCTGAACAATACTGTCCATTTGATTAGAGATCCTGAACAACAGTTTGCATTGGAATCGAGATCCTGAACTGTAGTGTTCCAGAGAATAGAGATCCTGAACAGCCGTGTCCATTGGAATAGTAATATTGTACACCAGTGTCCTTTGGAATAGAGATACGTAACAGCATTGTCCATTGGAGTAGAGGTCCTGTGCATCAGTGCCAATTGGAACAGTGATCCTGAAGAGTAGTATCCATTGGAATAGTCATCCCGAACAGCTGTGTCCATTGGAATCGAGATCCACAACAGCTGTGTCCATTGGAATCGAGATCCACAACAGCAGTGTGCTTTGGAACAGAGATCCTGAAAAGCAGTGTCCATTGGAATAGAGATCCTGTACAGGTATATCTGTTGGAATACTGATCCTTGACAGGAGTGTCCATTGGAATAGACATTCTGAACTGCAGAGTCCATTTGAATAGAGATACTGCACAGTACTGTCATTGTAATAGTGATCCTGAACAACAGTGTGTATTGGAATAGATACCCTTAACAACAATGTCCATTGGAATAGAGATCCTGAAAAGCTGTGTCCGTTGGAATAGAGATCCTGAACATCAGAGTCCATTGGAATACAGATCCTGAACAGCAGTTTGCATTGGAATAGAGATCCTGAACTGCAGTGTCCATTCGATTAGAGATCCTGAACACCAGTGTGCATTGGATTAGTTATCCTGAAATGCAGAGTCCATTGGAATAGAGGTCCTGAGCAGGAATAGCGTCCTTTCGAATAGCGATTCTGAACAGCAATGTCCATTGGAATATAGATAGACGTCCTGAACAGCAGTTTGCATTAGAATTGAGATCCTAAGCTGTAGTGTTAATGTGAATACAGATCCTGAACAGCAGTGTCCATTGGAATAGTGCTACTGTACAGCAGTTGCCATTGTAATAGAGATACGGAACAGCAATGTCCATTGAAATTGAGATCCACAACAGCAGTGTACATTGGAATAGAGATCCTGAACTGCAGAGTCCATTTGAATAGAGATACTGTACAGCAGTGTCATTGGAATAGTGATACGGAACAGCAATGTCCATTGGAGTAGAGGTCCTGTGGAGCAGTGTCAATTGGAATAGAGAACCTGAACTGCAGTGTCCATTGGAATAGAGATCCTGAACTGTAGTGTTCCACAGAATAGAGATCCTGAACAACAGTGTCCATTCGACTAGACATCCTGTACAGCAGTTTGCATTGGAATTGAGATCCTCAACTGTAGTGTTAATGAGAATAAAGGTCCTGAACTGCAGTGTCCATTGGAATAGTGATACTGTACAGTAGTGTCCATTGGAATAGAGATACGGAACAGCAATGTCCATTGGAGTAGAGGTCCTGTGGAGCAGTGTCAATTGGAATAGAGATCCTGAACAACAGTATGGATTGGAATAGAGATCCTGAACAGTAGTGTCATTGGAATAGTGATCCTGAACAGCTGTGTCCATTGGAATTGAGACCCTGAACAGCAGTGTCCGTAGGAAAAGAGATCCTGAACAACAGTATGAATTGGAATAGAGATCCTGAGCAGCAGTGTCCATTGGAGTCGTGATCCTGAACAGCTGTGTCCATTGGAATTGAGACGCTGAACAGCAGTGACCATTGGAATAGTGCTACTGTACAGCAGTCGCCATTGTAATAGAGATACGGAACAGCAATGTCCATTGGAATAGTGACCCTGAACAGCAGTGTCCGTACGAAAAGAGATCCTGAACAACAGTATGGATTGGAATCGAGATGCTGAACAGCAATGTCCATTGGAATTGAGATCCACAACGGCAGTGACCATTGGAAAAGAGATCCAGAACAGCAGTATCCATTGGAATAGAGATCCTGAACAAAAGTTTACATTAGATTGGAGATCCTGATCAGCAGCGTCCATTGGAAAAGAGCTAGGGAGGAGTGCGTGCTTTGGAATAGAGAACCTGAACTGCAGTGTCCATTGGAATAGAGATCCTGAACTGTAGTGTTCCACAGAATAGAGATCCTGAACAACAGTGTCCATTCGACTAGACTTCCTGAACAGCAGTTTGCATTGGAATAGAGATCCTCAACTGTAGTGTTAATGAGAATAAAGGTCCTGTACTGCAGTGTCCATTGGAATAGTGCTACTGTACAGCAGTTGCCATTGTAATAGAGATACGGAACAGCAATGTCCATTGGAATAGTGACCCTGAACAGCAGTGTCCCTAGGAAAAGAGATCCTGAACAACAGTATGGATTGGAATAGAGATCCTGAACAGTAGTGTCATTGGAATAGTGATCCTGAACAACAGTGTGTATTGGAATGGATATCCTTAACAACAAATTCCATTGGAATAGAGATCCTGAAAAGCTGTGTCCGTTGGAATAGAGATCCTGAACTGCAGTGTCCATTCGATTAGAGATCCTGAACACCAGTGTGCATTGGATTAGTTATCCTGAAATGCAGAGTCCATTGGAATAGAGGTTCTGAGCAGGAATGTCCTTTCGAATAGCGATTCTGAACAGCAATGTCCATTGGAATATAGATCCTGAACAGCAGTTTGTATTGGAATAGAGATCCTGAACTGCAGTGTCCAATGGAATAGAGATCCTGAACAACAGTGTCCATTGGAATCGAGATCCTAAACAGCAGGGTCGATTGGAAAATCGATCCTGCACAGCACTATCCATTCAATTAGAGATCCTGAACAGCAGTGTCCATTGCAATAGAGATCCTGAACAGCACTGTCCATTGGAATAGAGATCCTGAACAACAGTGTACATTAGATTACAGATCCTGATCAGCAGCGTCTATTGGAATAGAGATATGGAACAGCAGTGTGCTTTGGAATAGAGATACTGAACTGCAGTGTCCATTGGAATAGCAATCCTGAACAGTAGCGTCATTAGAATAGTGATCCTGAACAACAGTGTGTGTTGGAATAGATATCCTGAACAAAAATATCCATTGGAATAGAGATCCTGAAAAGCTGTGTCCGTTGGAATACCGATCCTGAACAGCACTGTCCATTTGATTAGAGATCCTGAACAACAGTTTGCATTGGAATCGAGATCCTGAACTGTAGTGTTCCAGAGAATAGAGATCCTGAACAGCCATGTCCATTGGAATAGTAATATTGTACACCAGTGTCCTTTGGAATAGAGATACGTAACAGCATTGTCCATTGGAGTAGAGTGCCAATTGGAACAGTGATCCTGAAGAGTAGTATCCATTGGAATAGTCATCCCGAACAGCTGTGTCCATTGGAATCGAGATCCACAACAGCAGTGTGCTTTGGAACAGAGATCCTGAAAAGCAGTGTCCATTGGAATAGAGATCCTGTACAGGTATATCTGTTGGAATACTGATCCATGACAGGAGTGTCCATTGGAATAGACATTCTGAACAGATGTGTGCATTGGAAGAGATTGTAAACAGCTGTGTGCATTGCAGTGGAGAACCTGAACAGCAGCATCCATTGGAATACAGATCCTGAACAGCAGTTTGCATTGGAATAGAGATCCTGAACTGCAGTGTCCATTCGATTAGAGATCCTGAACACCAGTGTGCATTGGATTAGTTATCCTGAAATGCAGTGTCCATTGGAATAGAGGTCCTGAGCAGGAATGTCCTTTCGAATAGCGATTCTGAACAGCAATGTCCATTGGAATATAGATCCTGAAAAGCTGTGTGCGTTGGAATAGAGATCATGAACAGCAGAGTCCATTGGAATACAGATCCTGAACAGCAGTTTGCATTGGAATAGAGATCATGAACAACAGTATCCATTCAACTAGACGTCCTGAACAGCAGTTTGCATTAGAATTGAGATCCTCAGCTGTAGTGTTAATGTGAATACAGATCCTGAACAGCAGTGTCCATTGGAATAGTGCTACTGTACAGCAGTTGCCATTGTAATAGAGATGCGGAACAGCAATGTCCATTGAAATTGAGATCCACAACAGCAGTGTCCATTGGAATAGAGGTCCTGAACTGCAGAGTCCATTTGAATAGAGATCCTGCACAGTAGTGTCATTGGAATAGTGATCCTGAACAACAGTGTGCATTGGAATAGAAATCCTGAACAACAACGTCCATTGGAATAGAGATCCTGAAAAGCTGTGTCCGTTGGAATAGAGATCCTGAACATCAGAGTCCATTGGAATACAGATCCTGAACAGCAGTTTGCATTGGAATAGAGATCCTGAACTGCTGTGTCCATTCGATTAGAGATCCTGAACACCAGTGTGCATTGGATTAGTTATCCTGAAATGCAGAGTCCATTGGAATAGAGGTCCTGAGCAGGAATGTCCTTTCGAATAGCGATTCTGAACAGCAATGTCCATTGGAATATAGATCCTGAAAAGCTGTGTGCGTTGGAATAGAGATCATGAACAGCAGAGTCCATTGGAATACAGATCCTGAACAGCAGTTTGCATTGGAATAGAGATCATGAACAACAGTATCCATTCGACTAGATGTCCTGAACAGCAGTTTGCATTAGAATTGAGATCCTCAGCTGTAGTGTTAATGTGAATACAGATCCTGAACAGCAGTGTCCATTGGAATAGTGCTACTGTACAGCAGTTGCCATTGTAATCGGGAGATACGGAACAGCAATGTCCATTGAAATTGAGATCCACAACAGCAGTGTACATTGGAATAGAGATCCTGAATTGCAGAGTCCATTTGAATAGAGATCCTGCACAGTACTGTCATTGGAATAGTGATCCTGAACAACAGTGTGTATTGGAATAGATACCCTTAACAACAATGTCCATTGGAATAGAGATCCTGAAAAGCTGTGTCCGTTGGAATACAGATCCTGAACAGCAGAGTCCATTGGAATAGAGATCCAGAATAGCAGTGTCCATTGCAATTGATATCCTCAACAGCACTGTCCATTGGAAAAGAAATACAGAACAACAATGCCATTCGAATAGAGATCCTGAACAAAAGTGTACATGAGATTAGAGATCCTGATCAGCAGCGCCCATTGGAATAGAGATACGGTGCAGTGTGTGCTTTGGAATAGAGATCCTGAACTGCAGTGCCTATTGGAATAGAGATCCTGAACAGTATTGTCATTGGAATAGTGATCCTGAACAACAGTGTGTATTGGAATAGATACCCTTAACAACAATGTCCATTGGAATAGAGATCCTGAAAAGCTGTGTCCATTCGATTAGAGATCCTGAACACCAGTGTGCATTGGATTAGTTATCCTGAAATGCAGAGTCCATTGGAATAGAGGTACTGAGCAGGAATGTCCTTTCGAATAGCGATTCTGAACAGCAATGTCCATTGGAATATAGATCCTGAAAAGCTGTGTGCGTTGGAATAGAGATCATGAACAGCAGAGTCCATTGGAATACAGATCCTGAACAGCAGTTTGCATTGGAATAGAGATCATGAACAACAGTATCCATTCAACTAGACGTCCTGAACAGCAGTTTGCATTAGAATTGAGATCCTCAGCTCTAGTGTTAATGTGAATACAGATCCTGAACAGCAATGTCCATTGGAATAGTGCTACTGTACAGCAGTTGCCATTGTAATAGAGATACGGAACAGCAATGTCCATTGAAATTGAGATCCACAGCAGCAGTGTCCATTGGAATAGAGATCCTGAACTGCAGAGTCCATTTGAATAGAGATCCTGCACAGAAGTGTCATTGGAATAGTGATCCTGAACAACAATGTGTATTGGAATAGATATTCTGAACAACAACGTCCATTGGAATATAGATCCTGAAAAGCAGTGTCCATTGGAATAGAGATCCTGAACAGCAGTGTCCATTGGAATAGAGATCCAGAATAGCAGTGTCCATTGCAATTGATATCCTCAACAGCACTGTCCATTGGAAAAGAAATACAGAACAACAATGCCATTCGAATAGAGATCCTGAACAAAAGTGTACATGAGATTAGAGATCCTGATCAGCAGCGTCCATTGGAATAGAGATACGGTGCAGTGTGTGCTTTGGAATAGAGATCCTGAACTGCAGTGCCTATTGGAATAGAGATCCTGAACAGTATTGTCATTGGAATAGTGATCCTGAACAACAGTGTGTATTGGAATAGATACCCTTAACAACAATGTCCATTGGAATAGAGATCCTGAAAAGCTGTGTCCGTTGGAATAGAGATCCTGAACATCAGAGACCATTGGAATACAAATCCTGAACAGCAGTTTGCATTGGAATAGAGATCCTGAACTGCAGTGTCCATTCGATTAGAGATCCTGAACACCAGTGTGCATTGGATTAGTTATCCTGAAATGCAGAGTCCATTGGAATAGAGGTTCTGAGCAGGAATGTCCTTTCGCATAGCGATTCTGAACAGCAATGTCCATTGGAATATAGATCCTGAAAAGCTGTGTGCGTTGGAATAGAGATCATGAACAGCAGAGTCCATTGGAATACAGATCCTGAACAGCAGTTTGCATTGGAATAGAGATCATGAACAACAGTATCCATTCGACTAGATGTCCTGAACAGCAGTTTGCATTAGAATTGAGATCCTCAGCTGTAGTGTTAATGTGAATACAGATCCTGAACAGCAGTGTCCATTGGAATAGTGCTACTGTACAGCAGTTGCCATTGTAATAGAGATGTGGAACAGCAATGTCCATTGAAATTGAGATCCACAACAGCAGTGTCCATTGGAATAGAGATCCTGAACTGCAGAGTCGATTTGAATAGAGATCCTGCACAGTAGTGTCATTGGAATAGCGATCCTGAACAACAGTGTGTATTGGAATAGATATCCTGAACAACAACGTCCATTGGAATAGAGATCCTGAAAAGCTGTGTCCGTTGGAATAGAGATACTGAACAGCAGAGTCCATTGGAATACAGATCCTGAACAGCAGTTTGTATTGGAATAGAGATCCTGAACTGTAGTGTCCAATGGAATAGAGATCCTGAACAACAGTGTCCATTGGAATTGAGTACCTAAACAGCAGGGTCCATTGGAAAATTGATCCTGCACAGCACTGTCCATTCGATTAGAGATCCTGAACAGCAGTTTGCCTTGGAATCCTGATCCTGAGCAGCAGTGTCCATTGGATTAGTTATCCTCAAATGCAGTGCCATTGGAATAGAGGTCCTGAGCAGGAATATCCATTTGAATAGAGATTCTGAACAGATCTATCTATTGGAATAGTGATCCTCGACAGGAGAGTGCATTGCAGTAGACATTCTGAACAGCTGTGTGCATTGGAATACAGATCCCGAACAACAGTGTACATTAGATTAGAGATCCTGATCAGCAGCGTCCTTTGGAATAGATATCCTGAACAGCAATGTCCATTGGAATAGAGATCCTGAAAAGCTGTGTCAGTTGGAATAAAGATCCTGAACAACAGTGCCCATTGCAATGGAGATCCTGAACAGCAGAGTCCATTGGAATAGAGTTCCTGAACAGCGGTTTGCATAGGAATAGAGATCCTGAACTGCACTGTCCAATGGAATAGAGATCCTGAACAACAGTGTCCATTGGAATCAAGATCCTAAACAGCAGGGTCCATTGGAAAATCGATCCTGAACAGCACTGTCCATTCGATTAGAGATCCTGAACAGCAGTGTCCTTTGGAATAGAGATCCTGAACAGCACTGTCCATTGGAATTGAGATCCTGAACAGCAGTGTCCATTGGAGTAGTGATCCTAAAAATCAGTGTCCATCGGAATAGAGGTCCTGAGCAGGAAGGTCCATTGGAATAGCGATCCTGAACAGCACTGTTCATTGGAAGAGAGATCCAGAACAGCAGTGCCCATTGGAATAGAGATCCTGAACTACAGTGCGCTTTGGAATGAGATCCTGAACAGCTGTTTCCATTGGAAATGAGATTCTGAACAACAGTGTCCATTGGAATTGAGATCTTGAATGGCACTGTCCATTGGAGTAGTGATCCTGAAAAGCAGTGTGCATTGGAATAGAGATTCTGAACAGCAGTGACCATTCGAATAGAGATTCTGAACAACAATGTGCATTGGAATAGAGATTCTGAACAGCAGTGACCATTGGAATAGAGAATCTGAACAACAATGTGCATTGGAATAGAGATCCTGAACAGCAGTGTCCAATGGAATAGAGATCCTTAAGAGTAGTATGCATTGGAATAGGGATCCTGAACAGCAGTGTCCATTCGACTAGGCATCCTGCACAGCAGTTTGCATTGGAATAGAGATCCTGAACTGTAGTGTTCCAGAGATTAGAGATCCTGAACTGCAGTGTCCAATGGAATAGAGATCCCGAACAACAGTTTCCTTCGGAATTGAGATCCTGAACAGCAGTGTCCATTGGAGTAGTGATCCTGAAAATCAGTGTCCATCGGAATAGAGGTCCTGAGCAGGAAGGTCCATTGGAATAGCGATCCTGAACAGCACTGTCCATTGGAAGAGAGATCCGGAACAGCAGTGCCCATTGAAATAGAGATCCTGAACTACAGTGCGCTTTGGAATTGAGATCCTGAACAGCTGTTTCCATTGGAAATGAGATTCTGAACAACAGTGTCCATTGGAATTGAGATCTTGAATCGCACTGTCCATTGGAGTAGTGATCCTGAAAAGCAGTGTGCATTGGAATAGAGATTCTGAACAGCAGTGACCATTCGAATAGAGATTCTGAACAACAATGTGCATTGGAATAGAGATCCTGAACAGCAGTGTCCGTAGGAAAACAGATCCTGAACAACAGTATGGATTGGAATCGAGATGCTGAACAGCAATGTCCATTGGAATCGAGATCCACAACAGCAGTGTCCATTGGAATAGAGATCCTGAACTGCAGAGTCCTTTGAAATAGAGATCCTGCACAGCAGTGTCATTGGAATAGTGATCCTGAACAACAGTGTGTATTGGAATAGATATCCTGAGCAACAGTGTCCACTGGAATAGAGATCCTGAAAATCTGTATCCGTTGGAATAGAGATCCTGAACAGCAATGTCCATTGGAATAGAGATCCAGAATAGCAGTGTCCATTGCAATTGATATCCTCAACAGCACTGTCCATTGGAATAGAACTACAGAACAACAATTCCATTGGAATAGAGATCCTGAACAAAAGTGTACATTAAATTAGAGATCCTGATCGGCAGCGCCCATTGGAATAGAGATACGGAACTGTGTGTGCTTTGGAATAGAGATCCTGAACTGCAGTGCCCATTGGAATAGAGATCCTGAACAGTAGTGTCATTGGAATAGTGATCCTGAACAACAGTGTGTATTGGTATAGATATCCTTAACAACAATGTCCATTGGAATAGAGATCCTAAAAAGCTGTGTCCGTTGGAATAGAGATCCTGAACAGCAGAGTCCATTCGAATACAGATCCTGAACAGTAGTTTGCATTGGAATAGAGATCCTGAACTGCAGTGTCCATTCGATTAGAGATCCCAAACAGCAGTGTCCATTGGAATAGAGATCCTGACAACAGTTTGCATTGGAATCCAGACCCTGAACAGCAGTGTCCATTGGATTAGTTATCCTGAAATGCAGTTTCCATTGGAATAGAGGTCCTGAGCAGGAATGTCCATTCAAATAGCGATCCTGAACAGCATTGTCCATTCGATTAGAGATCCTGAACAACAGTGTCCATTGGAATACAGATCCTGAGCAGCAGTGTCCATTGGAGTAGTGATCCTGACAGCAGAGTCCATTGGAATTGAGGCGCTGAACAGCATTGACCATAGGAAAAGAGATCCAGAACAGCACTGTCCATTGGAATAGAGATCCTGAACAACAGTGTACATTAGATTACAGATCCTGATCAGCAGCGTCTATTGGAATAGAGATATGGAACAGCAGTGTGCTTTGGAATAGAGATACTGAACTCAAGTGTCCATTGGAATAGCAATCCTGAACAGTAGCGTCATTAGAATAGTGATCCTGAACAACAGTGTGTGTTGGAATAGATATCCTGAACAAAAATATCCATTGGAATAGAGATCCTGAAAAGCTGTGTCCGTTGGAATACCGATCCTGAACAACACTGTCCATTTGATTAGAGATCCTGAACAACAGTTTGCATTGGAATCGAGATCCTGAACTGTAGTGTTCCAGAGAATAGAGATCCTGAACAGCCGTGTCCATTGGAATAGTAATATTGTACACCAGTGTCCTTTGGAATAGAGATACGTAACAGCATTGTCCATTGGAGTAGAGTGCCAATTGGAACAGTGATCCTGAAGAGTAGTATCCATTGGAATAGTCATCCCGAACAGCTGTGTCCATTGGAATCGAGATCCACAACAGCAGTGTGCTTTGGAACAGAGATCCTGAAAAGCAGTGTCCATTGGAATAGAGATCCTGTACAGGTATATCTGTTGGAATACTGATCCTTGACAGGAGTGTCCATTGGAATAGACATTCTGAACACATGTGTGCATTGGAAGAGATTGTAAACAGCTGTGTGCATTGCAGTGGAGAACCTGAACAGCAGCATCCATTGGAATACAGATCCTGAACAGCAGTTTGCATTGGAATAGAGATCCTGAACTGCAGTGTCCATTCGATTAGAGATCCTGAACACCAGTGTGCATTGGATTAGTTATCCTGAAAAGCAGTGTCCATTGGAATACAGGTCCTGAGCAGGAATGTCCTTTCGAATAGCGATTCTGAACAGCAATGTCCATTGGAATATAGATCCTGAAAAGCTGTGTGCGTTGGAATAGAGATCATGAACAGCAGAGTCCATTGGAATACAGATCCTGATCAGCAGTTTGCATTGGAATAGAGATCATGAACAACAGTATCCATTCGACTAGACGTCCTGAACAGCAGTTTGCATTAGAATTGAGATCCTCAGCTGTAGTGTTAATGTGAATACAGATCCTGAACAGCAGTGTCCACTGGAATAGTGCTACTGTACAGCAGTTGCCATTGTAATAGAGATGTGGAACAGCAATGTCCATTGAAATTGAGATCCACAACAGCAGTGTCCATTGGAATAGAGGTACTGAACTGCAGAGTCCATTTGAATAGAGATCCTGCACAGTAGTGTCATTGGAATAGTGATCCTGAACAACAGTGTGCATTGGAATAGAAATCCTGAACAACAACGTCCATTGGAATAGAGATCCTGAAAAGCTGTGTCCGTTGGAATAGAGATTCTGAACAGCAGAGTCCATTGGAATACAGATCCTGAACAGCAGTTTGCATTGGAATAGAGATCATGAACAACAGTATCCATTCGACTAGATGTCCTGAACAGCAGTTTGCATTAGAATTGAGATCCTCAGCTGTAGTGTTAATGTGAATACAGATCCTGAACAGCAGTGTCCATTGGAATAGTGCTACTGTACAGCAGTTGCCATTGTAATCGGGAGATACGGAACAGCAATGTCCATTGAAATTGAGATCCACAACAGCAGTGTCCATTGGAATAGAGATCCTGAACACCAGTGTGCATTGGATTAGTTATCCTGAAATGCAGAGTCCATTGGAATAGAGGTACTGAGCAGGAATGTCCTTTCGAATAGCGATTCTGAACAGCAATGTCCATTGGAATATAGATCCTGAAAAGCTGTGTGCGTTGGAATAGAGATCATGAACAGCAGAGTCCATTGGAATACAGATCCTGAACAGCAGTTTGCATTGGAATAGAGATCATGAACAACAGTATCCATTCGACTAGACGTCCTGAACAGCAGTTTGCATTAGAATTCAGATCCTCAGCTCTAGTGTTAATGTGAATACAGATCCTGAACAGCAGTGTCCATTGGAATAGTGCTACTGTACAGCAGTTGCCATTGTAATAGAGATACGGAACAGCAATGTCCATTGAAATTGAGATCCACAGCAGCAGTGTCCATTGGAATAGAGATCCTGAACTGCAGAGTCCATTTGAATAGAGATCCTGCACAGAAGTGTCATTGGAATAGTGATCCTGTACAACAGTGTGTATTGGAATAGATATTCTGAACAACAACGTCCATTGGAATATAGATCCTGAAAAGAGTGTCCATTGGAATAGAGATCCTGAACAGCAGAGTCCATTGGAACAGAGATCCAGAATAGCAGTGTCCATTGCAATTGATATCCTCAACAGCACTGTCCATTGGAAAAGAAATACAGAACAACAATGCCAGTCGAATAGAGATCCTGAACAAAAGTGTACATGAGATTAGAGATCCTGATCAGCAGCGTCCATTGGAATAGAGATACGGTGCAGTGTGTGCTTTGGAATAGAGATCCTGAACTGCAGTGCCTATTGGAATAGAGATCCTGAACAGTACTGTCATTGGAATAGTGATCCTGAACAACAGTGTGTATTGGAATAGATACCCTTAACAACAATGTCCATTGGAATAGAGATCCTGAAAATCTGTGTCCGTTGGAATAGAGATCCTGAACATCAGAGTCCATTGGAATACAAATCCTGAACAGCAGTTTGCATTGGAATAGAGATCCTGAACTGCAGTGTCCATTCGATTAGAGATCCTGAACACCAGTGTGCATTGGATTAGTTATCCTGAAATGCAGAGTCCATTGGAATAGAGGTTCTGAGCAGGAATGTCCTTTCGCATAGCGATTCTGAACAGCAATGTCCATTGGAATATAGATCCTGAAAAGCTGTGTGCGTTGGAATAGAGATCATGAACAGCAGAGTCCATTGGAATACAGATCCTGAACAGCAGTTTGCATTGGAATAGAGATCATGAACAACAGTATCCATTCGACTAGATGTCCTGAACAGCAGTTTGCATTAGAATTGAGATCCTCAGCTGTAGTGTTAATGTGAATACAGATCCTGAACAGCAGTGTCCATTGGAATAGTGCTACTGTACAGCAGTTGCCATTGTAATAGAGATACGCAACAGCAATGTCCATTGAAATTGAGATCCACAACAGCAGTGTCCATTGGAATAGAGATCCTGAACTGCAGAGTCGATTTGAATAGAGATCCTGCACAGTAGTGTCATTGGAATAGTGATCCTGAACAACAGTGTGTATTGGAATAGATATCCTGAACAACAACGTCCATTGGAATAGAGATCCTGAAAAGCTGTGTCCGTTGGAATAGAGATACTGAACAGCAGAGTCCATTGGAATACAGATCCTGAACAGCAGTTTGTATTGGAATAGAGATCCTGAACTGTAGTGTCCAATGGAATAGAGATCCTGAACAACAGTGTCCATTGGAATTGAGTACCTAAACAGCAGGGTCCATTGGAAAATTGATCCTGCACAGCACTGTCCATTCGATTAGAGATCCTGAACAGCAGTGTCCATTGGAATAGAGATCCTGAACAGCAGTGTCCATTGCAATAGAGATCCTGAACAGCAGTGTCCAATGGAATAGAGATCCTGAACAGCAGTTTGCCTTGGAATCCTGATCCTGAGCAGCAGTGTCCATTGGATTAGTTATCCTCAAATGCAGTGCCATTGGAATAGAGGTCCTGAGCAGGAATATCCATTCGAATAGAGATTCTGAACAGATCTATCTATTGGAATAGTGATCCTCGACAGGAGAGTGCATTGCAGTAGACATTCTGAACAGCTGTGTGCATTGGAATACAGATCCCGAACAACAGTGTACATTAGATTAGAGATCCTGATCAGCAGCGTCCTTTGGAATAGATATCCTGAACAGCAATGTCCATTGGAATAGAGATCCTGAAAAGCTGTGTCAGTTGGAATAAAGATCCTGAACAACAGTGCCCATTGCAATGGAGATCCTGAACAGCAGAGTCCATTGGAATAGAGATCCTGAACAGCGGTTTGCATAGGAATAGAGATCCTGAACTGCAGTGTCCAATGGAATATAGATCCTGAACAACAGTGTCCATTGGAATCAAGATCCTAAACAACAGGGTCCATTGGAAAATCGATCCTGAACAGCACTGTCCATTCGATTAGAGATCCTGAACAGCAGTGTCCTTTGGAATAGAGATCCTGAACAGCACTGTCCATTGGAATTGAGATCCTGAACAGCAGTGTCCATTGGAGTAGTGATCCTAAAAATCAGTGTCCATCGGAATAGAGGTCCTGAGCAGGAAGGTCCATTGGAATAGCGATCCTGAACAGCACTGTTCATTGGAAGAGAGATCCAGAACAGCAGTGCCCATTGGAATAGAGATCCTGAACTACAGTGCGCTTTGGAATGAGATCCTGAACAGCTGTTTCCATTGGAAATGAGATTCTGAACAACAGTGTCCATTGGAATTGAGATCTTGAATGGCAATGTCCATTGGAGTAGTGATCCTGAAAAGCAGTGTGCATTGGAATAGATATTCTGAACAGCAGTGACCATTCGAATAGAGATTCTGAACAACAATGTGCATTGGAATAGAGATCCTGAACAGCAGTGTCCAATGGAATAGAGATCCTTAAGAGTAGTATGCATTCGAATAGGGATCCTGAACAGCAGTGTCCATTCGACTAGGCATCCTGCACAGCAGTTTGCATTGGAATAGAGATCCTGAACTGTAGTGTTCCAGAGATTAGAGATCCTGAACTGCAGTGTCCAATGGAATAGAGTTCCCGAACAACAGTTTCCTTCGGAATTGAGATCCTGAACAGCAGTGTCCATTGGAGTAGTGATCCTGAAAATCAGTGTCCATCGGAATAGAGGTCCTGAGCAGGAAGGTCCATTGGAATAGCGATCCTGAACAGAACTGTCCATTGGAAGAGAGATCCGGAACAGCAGTGCCCATTGGAATAGAGATCCTGAACTACAGTGCGCTTTGGAATTGAGATCCTGAACAGCTGTTTCCATTGGAAGTGAGATTCTGAACAACAGTGTCCATTGGAATTGAGATCTTGAATGGCACTGTCCATTGGAGTAGTGATCTTGAAAAGCAGTGTGCATTGGAATGGAGATTCTGAACAGCAGTGACCATTCGAATAGAGATTCTGAACAACAATGTGCATTGGAATAGAGATCCTGAACAGCAGTGTCCGTAGGAAAACAGATCCTGAACAACAGTATGGATTGGAATCGAGATGCTGAACAGCAATGTCCATTGGAATCGAGATCCACAACAGCAGTGTCCATTGGAATAGAGATCCTGAACTGCAGAATCCTTTGAAATAGAGATCCTGCACAGTAGTGTCATTGGAATAGTGATCCTGAACAACAGTGTGTATTGGAATAGATATCCTGAGCAACAATGTCCATTGGAATAGAGATCCTGAAAATCTGTATCCGTTGGAATAGAGATCCTGAACAGCAATGTCCATTGGAATAGAGATCCAGAAAGCAGTGTCCATTGGAACAGAGATCCTGAACAGCAGGGTCCATTGGAACAGAGATCCAGAATAGCAGTGTCCATTGCAATTGATATCCTCAACAGCACTGTCCATTGGAGAAGAAATACAGAACAACAATGCCATTCGAATAGAGATCCTGAACAAAAGTGTACATGAGATTAGAGATCCTGATCAGCAGCGCCCATTGGAATAGAGATACGGTGCAGTGTGTGCTTTGGAATAGAGATCCAGAACTGCAGTGCCTATTGGAATAGAGATCCTGAACAGTACTGTCATTGGAATAGTGATCCTGAACAACAGTGTGTATTGGAATAGATACCCTTAACAACAATGTCCATTGGAATAGAGATCCTGAAAAGCTGTGTCCGTTGGAATAGAGATCCTGAACATCAGAGTCCATTGGAATACAAATCCTGAACAGCAGTTTGCATTGGAATAGAGATCCTGAACTGCAGTGTCCATTCGATTAGAGATCCTGAACACCAGTGTGCATTGGATTAGTTATCCTGAAATGCAGGGTCCATTGGAATAGAGGTCCTGAGCAGGAATGTCCTTTCGCATAGCGATTCTGAACAGCAATGTCCATTGGAATATAGATCCTGAAAAGCTGTGTGCGTTGGAATAGAGATTATGAACAGCAGAGTCCATTGGAATACAGATCCTGAACAGCAGTTTGCATTGGAATAGAGATCATGAACAACAGTATCCATTCGACTAGATGTCCTGAACAGCAGTTTGCATTAGAATTGAGATCCTCAGCTGTAGTGTTAATGTGAATACAGATCCTGAACAGCAGTGTCCATTGGAATAGTGCTACTGTACAGCAGTTGCCATTGTAATAGAGATACGCAACAGCAATGTCCATTGAAATTGAGATCCACAACAGCAGTGTCCATTGGAATAGAGATCCGGAACTGCAGAGTCCATTTGAATAGAGATCCTGCACAGTAGTGTCATTGGAATAGTGATCCTGAACAACAGTGTGTATTGGAATAGATATACTGAACAACAACGTCCATTGGAATAGAGATCCTGAAAAGCTGTGTCCATTGGAATAGAGATACTGAACAGCAGAGTCCATTGGAATACAGATCCTGAACAGCAGTTTGTATTGGAATAGAGATCCTGAACTGTAGTGTCCAATGGAATAGAGATCCTGAACAACAGTGTCCATTGGAATTGAGATCTTGAACTGCAGAGTCCATTTGAATAGAGATCCTGAACAGCAGTGTCCATTGGAGTAGTGATCCTAAAAATCAGTGTCCATCGGAATAGAGGTCCTGAGCAGGAAGGTCCATTGGAATAGCGATCCTGAACAGCACTGTTCATTGGAAGAGAGATCCAGAACAGCAGTGCCCATTGGAATAGAGATCCTGAACTACAGTGCGCTTTGGAATGAGATCCTGAACAGCTGTTTCCATTGGAAATGAGATTCTGAACAACAGTGTCCATTGGAATTGAGATCTTGAATGGCACTGTCCATTGGAGTAGTAATCCTGAAAAGCAGTGTGCATTGGAATAGAGATTCTGAACAGCAGTGACCATTCGAATCGAGATTCTGAACAACAATGTGCATTGGAATAGAGATCCTGAACAGCAGTGTCCAATGGAATAGAGATCCTTAAGAGTAGTATGCATTGGAATAGGGATCCTGAACAGCAGTGTCCATTCGACTAGGCATCCTGCACAGCAGTTTGCATTGGAATAGAGATCCTGAACTGTAGTTTTCCAGAGATTAGAGATCCTGAACTGCAGTGTCCAATGGAATAGAGATCCCGAACAACAGTTTCCTTCGGAATTGAGATCCTGAACAGCAGTGTCCATTGGAGTAGTGATCCTGAAAATCAGTGTCCATCGGAATAGAGGTCCTGAGCAGGAAGGTCCATTGGAATAGCGATCCTGAACAGCACTGTCCATTGGAAGAGAGATCCGGAACAGCAGTGCCCATTGGAATAGAGATCCTGAACTACAGTGCGCTTTGGAATTGAGATCCTGAACAGCTGTTTCCATTGGAAATGAGATTCTGAACAACAGTGTCCATTGGAATTGAGATCTTGAATGGCACTGTCCATTGGAGTAGTGATCCTGAAAAGCAGTGTGCATTGGAATAGAGATTCTGAACAGCAGTGACCATTGGAATAGAGAATCTGAACAACAATGTGCATTGGAATAGAGATCCTGAACAGCAGTGTCCAATGGAATAGAGATCCTTAAGAGTAGTATGCATTGGAATAGGGATCCTGAACTGCAGTGTCCATTCGACTAGGCATCCTGCACAGCAGTTTGCATTGGAATAGAGATCCTGAACTGTAGTGTTCCAGAGATTAGAGATCCTGAACTGCAGTGTCCAATGGAATAGAGATCCCGAACAACAGTTTCCTTCGGAATTGAGATCCTGAACAGCAGTGTCCATTGGAGTAGTGATCCTGAAAATCAGTGTCCATCGGAGTAGAGGTCCTGAGCAGGAAGGTCCATTGGAATAGCGATCCTGAACAGCACTGTCCATTGAAAGAGAGATCCGGAACAGCAGTGCGCTTTGGAATTGAGATCCTGAACAGCTGTTTCCATTGGAAATGAGATTCTGAACAACAGTGTCCATTGGAATTGAGATCTTGAATGGCACTGTCCATTGGAGTAGTGATCTTGAAAAGCAGTGTGCATTGGAATGGAGATTCTGAACAGCAGTGACCATTCGAATAGAGATTCTGAACAGCAATGTCCATTGGAATAGAGATCCTGAACAGCAGTGTCCGTAGGAAAACAGATCCTGAACAACAGTATGGATTGGAATCGAGATGCTGAACAGCAATGTCCATTGGAATCGAGATCCACAACAGCAGTGTCCATTGGAATAGAGATCCTGAACTGCAGAATCCTTTGAAATAGAGATCCTGCACAGTAGTGTCCATTGGAATAGTGATCCTGAACAACAGTGTGTATTGGAATAGATATCCTGAGCAACAATGTCCATTGGAATAGAGATCCTGAAAATCTGTATCCGTTGGAATAGAGATCCTGAACAGCAATGTCCATTGGAATAGAGATCCAGAATAACAGTGTCCATTGCAATTGATATCCTCAACAGCACTGTCTATTGGAAAAGAAATACAGAACAACAATGCCATTCGAATAGAGATCCTGAACAAAAGTGTACATGAGATTAGAGATCCTGATCAGCAGCGCCCATTGGAATAGAGATGCGGTGTAGTGTGTGCTTTGGAATAGAGATCCTGAACTGCAGTGCCTATTGGAATAGAGATCCTGAACAGTACTGTCATTGGAATAGTGATCCTGAACAACAGTGTGTATTGGAATAGATACCCTTAACAACAATGTCCATTGGAATAGAGATCCTGAAAAGCTGTGTCCGTTGGAATAGAGATCCTGAACATCAGAGTCCATTGGAATACAGATCCTGAACAGCAGTTTGCATTGGAATAGAGATCCTGAACTGCAGTGTCCATTCGATTAGAGATCCTGAACACCAGTGTGCATTGGATTAGTTATCCTGAAATGCAGAGTCCATTGGAATAGAGGTCCTGAGCAGGAATGTCCTTTCGCATAGCGATCCTGAACAGCAATGTCCATTGGAATATAGATCCTGAAAAGCTGTGTGCGTTGGAATAGAGATCATGAACAGCAGAGTCCATTGGAATACAGATCCTGAACAGCAGTTTGCATTGGAATAGAGATCATGAACAACAGTATCCATTCGACTAGACGTCCTGAACAGCAGTTTGCATTAGAATTGAGATCCTCAGCTGTAGTGTTAATGTGAATACAGATCCTGAACAGCAGTGTCCATTGGAATAGTGCTACTGTACAGCAGTTGCCATTGTAATAGAGATACGCAACAGCAATGTCCATTGAAATTGAGATCCACAACAGCAGTGTCCATTGGAATAGAGATCCTGAACTGCAGAGTCCATTTGAATAGAGATCCTGCACAGTAGTGTCATTGGAATAGTGATCCTGAACAACAGTGTGTATTGGAATAGATATCCTGAACAACAACGTCCATTGGAATAGAGATCCTGAAAAGCTGTGTCCGTTGGAATAGAGATACTGAACAGCAGAGTCCATTGGAATACAGATCCTGAACAGCAGTTTGTATTGGAATAGAGATCCTGAACTGTAGTGTCCAATGGAATAGAGATCCTGAACAATAGTGTCCATTGGAATTGAGTACCTAAACAGCAGGGTCCATTGGAAAATTGATCCTGCACAGCACTGTCCATTCGAATAGAGATCCTGAACAGCAGTGTCCATTGGAATAGAGATCCTGAACAGCAGTGTCCAATGGAATAGAGATCCTGAACAGCAGTTTGCCTTGGAATCCTGATCCTGAGCAGCAGTGTCCATTGGAATAGAGATCCTGAACAGCAGTGTCCAATGGAATAGAGATCCTGAACAGCAGTTTGCCTTGGAATCCTGATCCTGAGCAGCAGTGTCCATTGGATTAGTTATCCTCAAATGCAGTGCCATTGGAATAGAGGTCCTGAGCAGGAATATCCATTCGAATAGAGATTCTGAACAGATCTATCTATTGGAATAGTGATCCTCGACAGGAGAGTGCATTGCAGTAGACATTCTGAACAGCTGTGTGCATTGGAATACAGATCCCGAACAACAGTGTACATTAGATTAGAGATCCTGATCAGCAGCGTCCTTTGGAATAGATATCCTGAACAGCAATGTCCATTGGAATAGAGATCCTGAAAAGCTGTGTCAGTTGGAATAAAGATCCTGAACAACAGTGCCCATTGCAATGGAGATCCTGAACAGCAGAGTCCATTGGAATAGAGATCCTGAACAGCGGTTTGCATAGCAATAGAGATCCTGAACTGCAGTGTCCAATGGAATAGAGATCCTGAACAACAGTGTCCATTGGAATCAAGATCCTAAACAGCAGGGTCCATTGGAAAATCGATCCTGAACAGCACTGTCCATTCGATTAGAGATCCTGAACAGCAGTGTCCTTTGGAATAGAGATCCTGAACAGCACTGTCCATTGGAATTGAGATCCTGAACAGCAGTGTCCATTGGAGTAGTGATCCTAAAAATCAGTGTCCATCGGAATAGAGGTCCTGAGCAGGAAGGTCCATTGGAATAGCGATCCTGAACAGCACTGTTCATTGGAAGAGAGATCCAGAACAGCAGTGCCCATTGGAATAGAGAACCTGAACTACAGTGCGCTTTGGAATGAGATCCTGAACAGCTGTTTCCATTGGAAATGAGATTCTGAACAACAGTGTCCATTGGAATTGAGATCTTGAATGGCACTGTCCATTGGAGTAGTGATCCTGAAAAGCAGTGTGCATTGGAATAGAGATTCTGAACAGCAGTGACCATTCGAATAGAGATTCTGAACAACAATGTGCATTGGAATAGAGATTCTGAACAGCAGTGACCATTGGAATAGAGAATCTGAACAACAATGTGCATTGGAATAGAGATCCTGAACAGCAGTGTCCAATGTAATAGAGATCCTTAAGAGTAGTATGCATTGGAATAGGGATCCTGAACAGCAGTGTCCATTCGACTAGGCATCCTGCACAGCAGTTTGCATTGGAATAGAGATCCTGAACTGTAGTGTTCCAGAGATTAGAGATCCTGAACTGCAGTGTCCAAACGAATAGAGATCCCGAACAACAGTTTCCTTCGGAATTGAGATCCTGAACAGCAGTGTCCATTGGAGTAGTGATCCTGAAAATCAGTGTCCATCGGAATAGAGGTCCTGAGCAGGAAGGTCCATTGGAATAGCGATCCTGAACAGCACTGTCCATTGGAAGAGAGATCCGGAACAGCAGTGCCCATTGGAATAGAGATCCTGAACTAAAGTGCGCTTTGGAATTGAGATCCTGAACAGCTGTTTCCATTGGAAATGAGATTCTGAACAACAGTATCCATTGGAATTGAGATCTTGAATAGCACTGTCCATTGGAGTAGTGATCCTGAAAAGCAGTGTGCATTGGAATAGAGATTCTGAACAGCAGTGACCATTCGAATAGAGATTCTGAACAACAATGTGCATTGGACTAGAGATTCTGAACAGCAGTGACCATTGGAATAGAGAATCTGAACAACAATGTGCATTGGAATAGAGATCCTGAACAGCAGTGTCCAATGGAATAGAGATCCTTAAGAGTAGTATGCATTGGAATAGGGATCCTGAACAGCAGTGTCCATTCGACTAGGCATCCTGCACAGCAGTTTGCATTGGAATAGAGATCCTGAACTGTAGTGTTCCAGAGATTAGAGATCCTGAACTGCAGCGTCCAATGGAATAGAGATCCCGAACAACAGTTTCCTTCGGAATTGAGATCCTGAACAGCAGTGTCCATTGGAGTAGTGATCCTGAAAATCAGTGTCCATCGGAATAGAGGTCCTGAGCAGGAAGGTCCATTGGAATAGCGATCCTGAACAGCACTGTCCATTGGAAGAGAGATCCGGAACAGCAGTGCCCATTGGAATAGAGATCCTGAACTACAGTGCGCTTTGGAATTGAGATCCTGAACAGCTGTTTCCATTGGAAATGAGATTCTGAACAACAGTGTCCATTGGAATTGAGATCTTGAATGGCACTGTCCATTGGAGTAGTGATCTTGAAAAGCAGTGTGCATTGGAATGGAGATTCTGAACAGCAGTGACCATTCGAATAGAGATTCTGAACAACAATGTGCATTGGAATAGAGATCCTGAACAGCAGTGTCCGTAGGAAAACAGATCCTGAACAACAGTATGGATTGGAATCGAGATGCTGAACAGCAATGTCCATTGGAATCGAGATCCACAACAGCAGTGTCCATTGGAATAGAGATCCTGAACTGCAGAATCCTTTGAAATAGAGATCCTGCACAGTAGTGTCATTGGAATAGTGATCCTGAACAACAGTGTGTATTGGAATAGATATCCTGAGCAACAATGTCCATTGGAATAGAGATCCTGAAAATCTGTATCCGTTGGAATAGAGATCCTGAACAGCAATGTCCATTGGAATAGAGATCCAGAATAGCAGTGTCCATTACAATTGATATCCTCAACAGCACTGTCCATTGGAATAGAACTACAGAACAACAATTCCATTGGAATAGAGATCCTGAACAAAAGTGTACATTAAATTAGAGATCCTGATCGGCAGCGCCCATTGGAATAGAGATACGGAACTGTGTGTGCTTTGGAATAGAGATCCTGAACTGCAGTGCCCATTGGAATAGAGATCCTGAACAGTAGTGTCATTGGAATAGTGATCCTGAACAACAGTGTGTATTGGTATAGATATCCTTAACAACAATGTCCATTGGAATAGAGATCCTAAAAAGCTGTGTCCGTTGGAATAGAGATCCTGAACAGCAGAGTCCATTCGAATACAGATCCTGAACAGTAGTTTGCATTGGAATAGAGATCCTGAACTGCAGTGTCCATTCGATTAGAGATCCCAAACAGCAGTGTCCATTGGAATAGAGATCCTGACAACAGTTTGCATTGGAATCCAGACCCTGAACAGCAGTGTCCATTGGATTAGTTATCCTGAAATGCAGTTTCCATTGGAATAGAGGTCCTGAGCAGGAATGTCCATTCAAATAGCGATCCTGAACAGCATTGTCCATTCGATTAGAGATCCTGAACAACAGTGTCCATTGGAATGGAGATCCTGAACAGCAGAGTCCATTGGAATTGAGGCGCTGAACAGCAGTGACCATTGGAAAAGAGATCCAGAACAGCAATGTCCATTCGATTGGAGATCCTGAACAGCAGTGTCCATTGGAACAGAGATCCTGAACAGCACTTTGCATTGGAATCCAGATCCTGAACAGCAGTGTCCATTGGAATAGTTATCATGAAATGCAGTGTCCATTGGAATAGAAGTCCTGAGCAGGAAATTCCTTTCGAATAGCAATCCTGAACAGCAATGTCCATTGGAATACAGATCCTGAAAAGCTGTGTGTGTTGGAATAGAGATCATGAACAGCAGAGTCCATTGGAATACAGATCCTCAACAGCAGTTTGTATTGGAATCGAGATCCTGAACTGCAGTGTTCCAGAGAATAGAGATCCTGAACAACAGTGTCCATTCGACTGGACATCCTGAACAGCAGTTTACATTGGAATTGAGATCCTCAGCTGTAGTGTTAATGAGAATACAGATCCTGAACAGCTGTGTCCATTGGAATTGAGACGCTGAACAGCAGTGACCATTGGAAAAGAGATCCAGAACAGCAGTTCCATTGGAATTGAAACCCTGATCAGCAGCGTCTGTAGGAAAACAGATCCTGAACAACAGTATCCATTGGAATCGAGATGCTGAACAGCAATGTCCATTGGAATCGAGATCCACAATAGCAGTGTCCATTGGAATAGAGATCCCGAACTGCACAGTCCATTGAAATAGGGATCCTGCACAGTAGTGTCATTGGAATAGTGATCCTGAACAACAGTGTGTATTCGAATAGATATCCTGAACAACAATGTCCATTGGAATAGAGATCCTGAAAATCTGTGTCCGTTAGAATAGAGATCCTGAACAGCAGTGTCCATTGGAATAGAGATCCAGAATAGCAGTGTCCATTGCAATTGATATCCTCAACAGCACTGTCTATTGGAATAGAAATACAGAACAACAATACCATTGGAATAGAGATCCTGAACAACAGTGTTCATTAGATTAGAGATCCAGAACAGCAGCGTCCATTGGAACAGAGATCCTGAACAACAGTGTGCATTGGAATAGCAAACATGAACGGCAATGTCCATTACAATACAGATCCTGAACAACAGTGTACATTAGATTAGAGATCCTGATCAGCAGCGTCCTTTGCAATAGATATCCTGAACAGCAATGTCCATTGGAATAGAGATCCTGAAAAGCTGTGTCAGTTGGAATAAAGATCCTGAACAACAGTGCCCATTGCAATAGAGATCCTGAACAGCAGAGTCCATTGGAATAGAGATACTGAACAGCGGTTTGCATAGGAATAGAGATCCTGAACTGCAGTGTCCAATGGAACAGAGATCCTGAACAACAGTGTCCATCGGAATTGAGATCCTGAACAGCAGTGTCCATTGGAATAGAGGTCCTGAACTGCAGAGTCCATTTGAATAGAGATCCTGCACAGTAGTGTCATTGGAATAGTGATCCTGAACAACAGTGTGCATTGGAATAGAAATACTGAACAACAACGTCCATTGGAATAGAGATCCTGAAAAGCTGTGTCCGTTGGAATAGAGATACTGAACAGCAGAGTCCATTGGAATACAGATCCTGAACAGCAGTTTGCATTGGAATAGAGATCATGAACAACAGTATCCATTCGACTAGATGTCCTGAACAGCAGTTTGCATTAGAATTGAGATCCTCAGCTGTAGTGTTAATGTGAATACAGATCCTGAACAGCAGTGTCCATTGGAATAGTGCTACTGTACAGCAGTTGCCATTGTAATCAGGAGATACGGAACAGCAATGTCCATTGAAATTGAGATCCACAACAGCAGTGTCCATTGGAATAGAGATCCTGAACTGCAGAGTCCATTTGAATAGAGATCCTGAACAGTACTGTCATTGGAATAGTGATCCTGAACAACAGTGTGTATTGGAATAGATACCCTTAACAACAATGTCCATTGGAATAGAGATCCTGAAAAGCTGTGTCCGTTGGAATAGAGATCCTGAACAGCAGAGTCCATTGGAATACAGATCCTGAACAGCAGTTTGCATTGGAATAGAGATCATGAACAACAGTATCCATTCGACTAGATGTCCTGAACAGCAGTTTGCATTAGAATTGAGATCCTCAGCTGTAGTGTTAATGTGAATACAGATCCTGAACAGCAGTGTCCATTGGAATAGTGCTACTGTACAGCAGTTGCCATTGTAATCAGGAGATACGGAACAGCAATGTCCATTGAAATTGAGATCCACAGCAGCAGTGTCCATTGGAATAGAGATCCTGAACTGCAGAGTCCATTTGAATAGAGATCCTGCACAGAAGTGTTATTGGAATAGTGATCCTGAACAACAGTGTGTATTGGAATAGATATTCTGAACAACAACGTCCATTGGAATATAGATCCTGAAAAGAGTGTCCATTGGAATAGAGATCCTGAACAGCAGTGTCCATTGGAACAGAGATCCAGAATAACAGTGTCCATTGCAATTGATATCCTCAACAGCACTGTCCATTGGAAAAGAAATACAGAACAACAATGCCATTCGAATAGAGATCCTGAACAAAAGTGTACATGAGATTAGAGATCCTGATCAGCAGCGCCCATTGGAATAGAGATACGGTGCAGTGTGTGCTTTGGAATAGAGATCCTGAACTGCAGTGCCTATTGGAATAGAGATCCTGAACAGTACTGTCATTGGAATAGTGATCCTGAACAACAGTGTGTATTGGAATAGATACCCTTAACAACAATGTCCATTGGAATAGAGATCCTGAAAAGCTGTGTCCGTTGGAATAGAGATCCTGAACATCAGAGTCCATTGGAATACAAATCCTGAACAGCAGTTTGCATTGGAATAGAGATCATGAACAACAGTATCCATTCGACTAGATGTCCTGAACAGCAGTTTGCATTAGAATTGAGATCCTCAGCTGTAGTGTTAATGTGAATACAGATCATGAACAGCAGTGTCCATTAGAATAGTGCTACTGTACAGCAGTTGCCATTGTAATAGAGATACGCAACAGCAATGTCCATTGAAATTGAGATCCACAACAGCAGTGTCCATTGGAATAGAGATCCTGAACTGCAGAGTCCATTTGAATAGAGATCCTGCACAGTAGTGTCATTGGAATAGTGATCCTGAACAACAGTGTGTATTGGAACAGATATCCTGAACAACAACATCCATTGGAATAGAGATCCTGAAAAGCTGTGTCCGTTGGAATAGAGATACTGAACAGCAGAGTCCATTGGAATACAGATCCTGAACAGCAGTTTGTATTGGAATAGAGATCCTGAACTGTAGTGTCCAATGGAATAGAGATCCTGAACAACAGTGTCCATTGGAATTGAGTACCTAAACAGCAGGGTCCATTGGAAAATTGATCCTGCACAGCACTGTCCATTCGATTAGAGATCCTGAACAGCAGTGTCCATTGGAATAGAGATCCTGTACAGCAGTGTCCATTGGAATAGAGATCCTGAACAGCAGTGTCCAATGGAATAGAGATCCTGAACAGCAGTTTGCCTTGGAATCCTGATCCTGAGCAGCAGTGTCCATTGGATTGGTTTTCCTCAAATGCAGTGCCATTGGAATAGAGGTCCTGAGCAGGAATATCCATTCGAATAGAGATTCTGAACAGATCTATCTATTGGTATAGTGATCCTCGACAGGAGAGTGCATTGCAGTAGACATTCTGAACAGCTGTGTGCATTGGAATACAGATCCCGAACAACAGTGTACATTAGATTAGAGATCCTGATCAGCAGCGTCCTTTGGAATAGATATCCTGAACAGCAATGTCCATTGGAATAGAGATCCTGAAAAGCTGTGTCAGTTGGAATAAAGATCCTGAACAACAGTGCCCATTGCAATGGAGATCCTGAACAGCAGAGTCCATTGGAATAGAGATCCTGAACAGCGGTTTGCATAGGAATAGAGATCCTGAACTGCAGTGTCCAATGGAATAGAGATCCTGAACAACAGTGTCCATTGGAATCAAGATCCTAAACAGCAGGGTCCATTGGAAAATCGATTCTGAACAGCACTGTCCATTCGATTAGAGATCCTGAACAGCAGTGTCCTTTGGAATAGAGATCCTGAACAGCACTGTCCATTGGAATTGAGATCCTGAACAGCAGTGTCCATTGGAGTAGTGATCCTAAAAATCAGTGTCCATCGGAATAGAGGTCCTGAGCAGGAACGTCCATTGGAATAGCGATCCTGAACAGCACTGTCCATTGGAAGAGAGACCCGGAACAGCAGCGCCCATTGGAATAGAGATCCTGAACTAAAGTGCTCTTTGTAATTGAGATCCTGAACAGCTGTTTCCATTGGAAATGAGATTCTGAACAGCAGTATCCATTGGAATTGAGATCTTGAATAGCACTGTCCATTGGAGTAGTGATCCTGAAAAGCAGTGTGCATTGGAATAGAGATTCTGAACAGCAGTGACCATTCGAATAGAGATTCTGAACAACAATGTGCATTGGAATAGAGATTCTGAACAGCAGTGACCATTGGAATAGAGAATCTGAACAACAATGTGCATTGGAATAGAGATCCTGAACTGTAGTGTTCCAGAGATTAGAGATCCTGAACTGCAGTGTCCAATGGAATAGAGATCCCGAACAACAGTTTCCTTCGGAATTGAGATCCTGAACAGCAGTGTCCATTGGAGTAGTGATCCTGAAAATCAGTGTCCATCGGAATAGAGGTCCTGAGCAGGAAGGTCCATTGGAATAGCGATCCTGAACAGCACTGTCCATTGAAAGAGAGATCCGGAACAGCAGTGCCCATTGGAATAGAGATCCTGAACTACAGTGCGCTTTGGAATTGAGATCCTGAACAGCTGTTTCCATTGGAAATGAGATTCTGAACAACAGTGTCCATTGGAATTGAGATCTTGAATGGCACTGTCCATTGGAGTAGTGATCTTGAAAAGCAGTGTGCATTGGAATGGAGATTCTGAACAGCAGTGACCATTCGAATAGAGATTCTGAACAACAATGTGCATTGGAATAGAGATCCTGAACAGCAGTGTCCGTAGGAAAACAGATCCTGAACAACAGTATGGATTGGAATCGAGATGCTGAACAGCAATGTCCATTGGAATCGAGATCCACAACAGCAGTGTCCATTGGAATAGAGATCCTGAACTGCAGAATCCTTTGAAATAGAGATCCTGCACAGTAGTGTCATTGGAATAGTGATCCTGAACAACAGTGTGTATTGGAATAGATATCCTGAGCAACAATGTCCATTGGAATAGAGATCCTGAAAATCTGTATCCGTTGGAATAGAGATCCTGAACAGCAATGTCCATTGGAATAGAGATCCAGAATAGCAGTGTCCATTGCAATTGATATCCTCAACAGCACTGTCCATTGGAATAGAACTACAGAACAACAATTCCATTGGAATAGAGATCCTGAACAAAAGTGTACATTAAATTAGAGATCCTGATCGGCAGCGCCCATTGGAATAGAGATACGGAACTGTGTGTGCTTTGGAATAGAGATCCTGAACTGCAGTGCCCATTGGAATAGAGATCCTGAACAGTAGTGTCATTGGAATAGTGATCCTGAACAACAGTGTGTATTGGTATAGATATCCTTAACAACAATGTCCATTGGAATAGAGATCCTAAAAAGCTGTGTCCGTTGGAATAGAGATCCTGAACAGCAGAGTCCATTCGAATACAGATCCTGAACAGTAGTTTGCATTGGAATAGAGATCCTGAACTGCAGTGTCCATTCGATTAGAGATCCCAAACAGCAGTGTCCATTGGAATAGAGATCCTGACAACAGTTTGCATTGGAATCCAGACCCTGAACAGCAGTGTCCATTGGATTAGTTATCCTGAAATGCAGTTTCCATTGGATTAGAGGTCCTGAACAGCAGAGTCCATTCGAATACAGATCCTGAACAGTAGTTTGCATTGGAATAGAGATCCTGAACTGCAGTGTCCATTCGATTAGAGATCCCAAACAGCAGTGTCCATTGGAATAGAGATCCTGACAACAGTTTGCATTGGAATCCAGACCCTGAACAGCAGTGTCCATTGGATTAGTTATCCTGAAATGTAGTTTCCATTGGATTAGAGGTCCTGAGCAGGAATGTCCATTCGAATAGCGATCCTGAACAGCATTGTCCATTCGATTAGAGATCCTGAACAACAGTGTCCATTGGAATAGAGATCCTGAGCAGCAGTGTCCATTGGAGTAGTGATCCTGAACAGCAGAGTCCATTGGAATTGAGGCGCTGAACAGCAGTGACCATTGGAAAAGAGATCCAGAACAGCAATGTCCATTCGATTAGAGATCCTGAACAGCAGTGTCCATTGGAATAGAGATCCTGAACAGCAATGTCCATTGGAATACAGATCCTGAAAAGCTGTGTGTGTTGGAATAGAGATCATGAACAGCAGAGTCCATTGGAATACAGATCCTCAACAGCAGTTTGTATTGGAATCGAGATCCTGAACTGCAGTGTTCCAGAGAATAGAGATCCTGAACAACAGTGTCCATTCGACTAGACATCCTGAACAGCAGTTTGCATTGGAATTGAGATCCTCAGCTGTAGTGTTAATGAGAATACAGATCCTGAACAGCTGTGTCCATTGGAATTGAGACGCTGAACAGCAGTGACCATTGGAAAAGAGATCCAGAACAGCAGTGTTCACTGGAATTGAAACCCTGATCAGCAGTGTCTGTAGGAAAACAGATCCTGAACAACAGTATCCATTGGAATCGAGATGCTGAACAGCAATGTCCATTGGAATCGAGATCCACAACAGCAGTGTCCATTGGAATAGAGATCCTGAACTGCACAGTCCATTGAAATAGGGATCCTGCACAGTAGTGTCATTGGAATAGTGATCCTGAACAACAGTGTGTATTCGAATAGAGATCCTGAACAAAAGTGTACATGAGATTAGAGATCCTGATCAGCAGCGCCCTTTGGAATAGAGATACGGTGCAGTGTGTGCTTTGGAATAGAGATCCTGAACTGCAGTGCCTATTGGAATAGAGATCCTGAACAGTACTGTCATTGGAATAGTGATCCTGAACAACAGTGTGTATTGGAATAGATACCCTTAACAACAATGTCCATTGGAATAAAGATCCTGAAAAGCTGTGTCCGTTGGAATAGAGATCCTGAACATCAGAGTCCATTGGAATACAAATCCTGAACAGCAGTTTGCATTGGAATAGAGATCCTGAACTGCAGTGTCCATTCGATTAGAGATCCTGAACACCAGTGTGCATTGGATTAGTTATCCTGAAATGCAGAGTCCATTGGAATAGAGGTCCTGAGCAGGAATGTCCTTTCGCATAGCGATTCTGAACAGCAATGTCCATTGGAATATAGATCCTGAAAAGCTGTGTGCGTTGGAATAGAGATCATGAACAGCAGAGTCCATTGGAATACAGATCCTGAACAGCAGTTTGCATTGGAATAGAGATCATGAACAACAGTATCCATTCGACTAGATGTCCTGAACAGCAGTTTGCATTAGAATTGAGATCCTCAGCTGTAGTGTTAATGTGAATACAGATCATGAACAGCAGTGTCCATTAGAATAGTGCTACTGTACAGCAGTTGCCATTGTAATAGAGATACGCAACAGCAATGTCCATTGAAATTGAGATCCACAACAGCAGTGTCCATTGGAATAGAGATCCTGAACTGCAGAGTCCATTTGAATAGAGATCCTGCACAGTAGTGTCATTGGAATAGTGATCCTGAACAACAGTGTGTATTGGAATAGATATCCTGAACAACAACGTTCATTGGAATAGAGATCCTGAAAAGCTGTGTCCGTTGGAATAGAGATACTGAACAGCAGAGTCCATTGGAATACAGATCCTGAACAGCAGTTTGTATTGGAATAGAGATCCTGAACTGTAGTGTCCAATGGAATAGAGATCCTGAACAACAGTGTCCATTGGAATTGAGTACCTAAACAGCAGGGTCCATTGGAAAATTGATCCTGCACAGCACTGTCCATTCGATTAGAGATCCTGAACAGCAGTGTCCATTGGAATAGAGATCCTGTACAGCAGTGTCCATTGGAATAGAGATCCTGAACAGCAGTGTCCAATGGAATAGAGATCCTGAACAGCAGTTTGCCTTGGAATCCTGATCCTGAGCAGCAGTGTCCATTGGATTGGTTATCCTCAAATGCAGTGCCATTGGAATAGAGGTCCTGAGCAGGAATATCCATTCGAATAGAGATTCTGAACAGATCTATCTATTGGTATAGTGATCCTCGACAGGAGAGTGCATTGCAGTAGACATTCTGAACAGCTGTGTGCATTGGAATACAGATCCCGAACAACAGTGTACATTAGATTAGAGATCCTGATCAGCAGCGTCCTTTGGAATAGATATCCTGAACAGCAATGTCCATTGGAATAGAGATCCTGAAAAGCTGTGTCAGTTGGAATAAAGATCCTGAACAACAGTGCCCATTGCAATGGAGATCCTGAACAGCAGAGTCCATTGGAATAGAGATCCTGAACAGCGGTTTGCATAGGAATAGAGATCCTGAACTGCAGTGTCCAATGGAATAGAGATCCTGAACAACAGTGTCCATTGGAATCAAGATCCTAAACAGCAGGGTCCATTGGAAAATCGATTCTGAACAGCACTGTCCATTCGATTAGAGATCCTGAACAGCAGTGTCCTTTGGAATAGAGATCCTGAACAGCACTGTCCATTGGAATTGAGATCCTGAACAGCAGTGTCCATTGGAGTAGTGATCCTAAAAATCAGTGTCCATCGGAATAGAGGTCCTGAGCAGGAACGTCCATTGGAATAGCGATCCTGAACAGCACTGTCCATTGGAAGAGAGACCCGGAACAGCAGCGCCCATTGGAATAGAGATCCTGAACTAAAGTGCGCTTTGGAATTGAGATCCTGAACAGCTGTTTCCATTGGAAATGAGATTCTGAACAGCAGTATCCATTGGAATTGAGATCTTGAATAGCACTGTCCATTGGAGTAGTGATCCTGAAAAGCAGTGTGCATTGGAATAGAGATTCTGAACAGCAGTGACCATTCGAATAGAGATTCTGAACAACAATGTGCATTGGAATGGAGATTCTGAACAGCAGTGACCATTGGAATAGAGAATCTGAACAACAATGTGCATTGGAATAGAGATCCTGAACAGCAGTGTCCAATGTAATAGAGATCCTTAAGAGTAGTATGCATTGGAATAGGGATCCTGAACAGCAGTGTCCATTCGACTAGGCATCCTGCACAGCAGTTTGCATTGGAATAGAGATCCTGAACTGTAGTGTTCCAGAGATTAGAGATCCTGAACTGCAGTGTCCAATGGAATAGAGATCCCGAACAACAGTTTCCTTCGGAATTGAGATCCTGAACAGCAGTGTCCATTGGAGTAGTGATCCTGAAAATCAGTGTCCATCGGAATAGAGGTCCTGAGCAGGAAGGTCCATTGGAATAGCGATCCTGAACAGCACTGTCCATTGAAAGAGAGATCCGGAACAGCAGTGCCCATTGGAATAGAGATCCTGAACTACAGTGCGCTTTGGAATTGAGATCCTGAACAGCTGTTTCCATTGGAAATGAGATTCTGAACAACAGTGTCCATTGGAATTGAGATCTTGAATGGCACTGTCCATTGGAGTAGTGATCTTGAAAAGCGGTGTGCATTGGAATGGAGATTCTGAACAGCAGTGACCATTCGAATAGAGATTCTGAACAACAATGTGCATTGGAATAGAGATCCTGAACAGCAGTGTCCGTAGGAAAACAGATCCTGAACAACAGTATGGATTGGAATCGAGATGCTGAACAGCAATGTCCATTGGAATCGAGATCCACAACAGCAGTGTCCATTGGAATAGAGATCCTGAACTGCAGAATCCTTTGAAATAGAGATCCTGCACAGTAGTGTCATTGGAATAGTGATCCTGAACAACAGTGTGTATTGGAATAGATATCCTGAGCAACAATGTCCATTGGAATAGAGATCCTGAAAATCTGTGTCCGTTGGAATAGAGATCCTGAACAGCAATGTCCATTGGAATAGAGATCCAGAATAGCAGTGTCCATTGCAATTGATATCCTCAACAGCACTGTCCATTGGAATAGAACTACAGAACAACAATTCCATTGGAATAGAGATCCTGAACAAAAGTGTACATTAAATTAGAGATCCTGATCGGCAGCGCCCATTGGAATAGAGATACGGAACTGTGTGTGCTTTGGAATAGAGATCCTGAACTGCAGTGCCCATTGGAATAGAGATCCTGAACAGTAGTGTCATTGGAATAGTGATCCTGAACAACAGTGTGTATTGGTATAGATATCCTTAACAACAATGTTCATTGGAATAGAGATCCTAAAAAGCTGTGTCCGTTGGAATAGAGATCCTGAACAGCAGAGTCCATTCGAATACAGATCCTGAACAGTAGTTTGCATTGGAATAGAGATCCTGAACTGCAGTGTCCATTCGATTAGAGATCCCAAACAGCAGTGTCCATTGGAATAGAGATCCTGACAACAGTTTGCATTGGAATCCAGACCCTGAACAGCAGTGTCCATTGGATTAGTTATCCTGAAATGCAGTTTCCATTGGATTAGAGGTCCTGAGCAGGAATGTCCATTCGAATAGCGATCCTGAACAGCATTGTCCATTCGATTAGAGATCCTGAACAACAGTGTCCATTGGAATAGAGATCCTGAGCAGCAGTGTCCATTGGAGTAGTGATCCTGAACAGCAGAGTCCATTGGAATTGAGGCGCTGAACAGCAGTGACCATTGGAAAAGAGATCCAGAACAGCAATGTCCATTCGATTAGAGATCCTGAACAGCAGTGTCCATTGGAATAGAGATCCTGAACAGCAATGTCCATTGGAATACAGATCCTGAAAAGCTGTGTGTGTTGGAATAGAGATCATGAACAGCAGAGTCCATTGGAATACAGATCCTCAACAGCAGTTTGTATTGGAATCGAGATCCTGAACTGCAGTGTTCCAGAGAATAGAGATCCTGAACAACAGTGTCCATTCGACTAGACATCCTGAACAGCAGTTTGCATTGGAATTGAGATCCTCAGCTGTAGTGTTAATGAGAATACAGATCCTGAACAGCTGTGTCCATTGGAATTGAGACGCTGAACAGCAGTGACCATTGGAAAAGAGATCCAGAACAGCAGTGTTCATTGGAATTGAAACCCTGATCAGCAGTGTCTGTAGGAAAACAGATCCTGAACAACAGTATCCATTGGAATCGAGATCCACAACAGCAGTGTCCATTGGAATAGAGATCCTGAACTGCACAGTCCATTGAAATAGGGATCCTGCACAGTAGTGTCATTGGAATAGTGATCCTGAACAACAGTGTGTATTCGAATAGATATCCTGAACAACAATGTCCATTGGAATAGAGATCCTGAAAATCTGTGTCCGTTAGAATAGAGATCCTGAACAGCAGTGTCCATTGGAATAGAGATCCAGAAATGCAGCGTCCATTGGAACAGAGATCCTGAACAACAGTGTGCATTGGAATAGCAAACATGAACGGCAATGTCCATTACAATACAGATCCTGAACAACAGTGTACATTAGATTAGAGATCCTGATCAGCAACGTCCTTTGCAATAGATATCCTGAACAGCAATGTCCATTGGAATAGAGATCCTGAAAAGCTGTGTCAGTTGGAATAAAGATCCTGAACAACAGTGCCCATTGCAATAGAGATCCTGAACAGCAGAGTCCATTGGAATAGAGATACTGAACAGCGGTTTGCATAGGAATAGAGATCCTGAACTGCAGTGTCCAATGGAACAGAGATCCTGAACAACAGTGTCCATCGGAATTGAGATCCTGAACAGCAGTGTCCATTGGAATAGAGGTCCTGAACTGCAGAGTCCATTTGAATAGAGATCCTGCACAGTAGTGTCATTGGAATAGTGATCCTGAACAACAGTGTGCATTGGAATAGAAATCCTGAACAACAACGTCCATTGGAATAGAGATCCTGAAAAGCTGTGTCCGTTGGAATAGAGATACTGAACAGCAGAGTCCATTGGAATACAGATCCTGAACAGCAGTTTGCATTGGAATAGAGATCATGAACAACAGTATCCATTCGACTAGATGTCCTGAACAGCAGTTTGCATTAGAATTGAGATCCTCAGCTGTAGTGTTAATGTGAATACAGATCCTGAACAGCAGTGTCCATTGGAATAGTGCTACTGTACAGCAGTTGCCATTGTAATCGGGAGATACGGAACAGCAATGTCCATTGAAATTGAGATCCACAACAGCAGTGTCCATTGGAATAGAGATCCTGAACTGCAGTGTCCAATGGAATAGAGATCCCGAACAACAGTTTCCTTCGGAATTGAGATCCTGAACAGCAGTGTCCATTGGAGTAGTGATCCTGAAAATCAGTGTCCATCGGAATAGAGGTCCTGAGCAGGAAGGTCCATTGGAATAGCGATCCTGAACAGCACTGTCCATTGAAAGAGAGATCCGGAACAGCAGTGCCCATTGGAATAGAGATCCTGAACTACAGTGCGCTTTGGAATTGAGATCCTGAACAGCTGTTTCCATTGGAAATGAGATTCTGATCAACAGTGTCCATTGGAATTGAGATCTTGAATGGCACTGTCCATTGGAGTAGTGATCTTGAAAAGCAGTGTGCATTGGAATGGAGATTCTGAACAGCAGTGACCATTCGAATAGAGATTCTGAACAACAATGTGCATTGGAATAGAGATCCTGAACAGCAGTGTCCGTAGGAAAACAGATCCTGAACAACAGTATGGATTGGAATCGAGATGCTGAACAGCAATGTCCATTGGAATCGAGATCCACAACAGCAGTGTCCATTGGAATAGAGATCCTGAACTGCAGAATCCTTTGAAATAGAGATCCTGCACAGTAGTGTCATTGGAATAGTGATCCTGAACAACAGTGTGTATTGGAATAGATATCCTGAGCAACAATGTCCATTGGAATAGAGATCCTGAAAATCTGTGTCCGTTGGAATAGAGATCCTGAACAGCAATGTCCATTGGAATAGAGATCCAGAATAGCAGTGTCCATTGCAATTGATATCCTCAACAGCATTGTCCATTGGAATAGAACTACAGAACAACAATTCCATTGGAATAGAGATCCTGAACAAAAGTGTACATTAAATTAGAGATCCTGATCGGCAGCGCCCATTGGAATAGAGATACGGAACTGTGTGTGCTTTGGAATAGAGATCCTGAACTGCAGTGCCCATTGGAATAGAGATCCTGAACAGTAGTGGTCATTGGAATAGTGATCCTGAACAACAGTGTGTATTGGTATAGATATCCTTAACAACAATGTTCATTGGAATAGAGATCCTAAAAAGCTGTGTCCGTTGGAATAGAGATCCTGAACAGCAGAGTCCATTCGAATACAGATCCTGAACAGTAGTTTGCATTGGAATAGAGATCCTGAACTGCAGTGTCCATTCGATTAGAGATCCCAAACAGCAGTGTCCATTGGAATAGAGATCCTGACAACAGTTTGCATTGGAATCCAGACCCTGAACAGCAGTGTCCATTGGATTAGTTATCCTGAAATGCAGTTTCCATTGGATTAGAGGTCCTGAGCAGGAATGTCCATTCGAATAGCGATCCTGAACAGCATTGTCCATTCGATTAGAGATCCTGAACAACAGTGTCCATTGGAATAGAGATCCTGAGCAGCAGTGTCCATTGGAGTAGTGATCCTGAACAGCAGAGTCCATTGGAATTGAGGCGCTGAACAGCAGTGACCATTGGAAAAGAGATCCAGAACAGCAATGTCCATTCGATTAGAGATCCTGAACAGCAGTGTCCATTGGAATAGAGATCCTGAACAGCAATGTCCATTGGAATACAGATCCTGAAAAGCTGTGTGTGTTGGAATAGAGATCATGAACAGCAGAGTCCATTGGAATACAGATCCTCAACAGCAGTTTGTATTGGAATCGAGATCCTGAACTGCAGTGTTCCAGAGAATAGAGATCCTGAACAACAGTGTCCATTCGACTAGACATCCTGAACAGCAGTTTGCATTGGAATTGAGATCCTCAGCTGTAGTGTTAATGAGAATACAGATCCTGAACAGCTGTGTCCATTGGAATTGAGACGCTGAACAGCAGTGACCATTGGAAAAGAGATCCAGAACAGCAGTGTTCATTGGAATTGAAACCCTGATCAGCAGTGTCTGTAGGAAAACAGATCCTGAACAACAGTATCCATTGGAATCGAGATCCACAACAGCAGTGTCCATTGGAATAGAGATCCTGAACTGCACAGTCCATTGAAATAGGGATCCTGCACAGTAGTGTCATTGGAATAGTGATCCTGAACAACAGTGTGTATTCGAATAGATATCCTGAACAACAATGTCCATTGGAATAGAGATCCTGAAAATCTGTGTCCGTTAGAATAGAGATCCTGAACAGCAGTGTCCATTGGAATAGAGATCCAGAAATGCAGCGTCCATTGGAACAGAGATCCTGAACAACAGTGTGCATTGGAATAGCAAACATGAACGGCAATGTCCATTACAATACAGATCCTGAACAACAGTGTACATTAGATTAGAGATCCTGATCAGCAACGTCCTTTGCAATAGATATCCTGAACAGCAATGTCCATTGGAATAGAGATCCTGAAAAGCTGTGTCAGTTGGAATAAAGATCCTGAACAACAGTGCCCATTGCAATAGAGATCCTGAACAGCAGAGTCCATTGGAATAGAGATACTGAACAGCGGTTTGCATAGGAATAGAGATCCTGAACTGCAGTGTCCAATGGAACAGAGATCCTGAACAACAGTGTCCATCGGAATTGAGATCCTGAACAGCAGTGTCCATTGGAATAGAGGTCCTGAACTGCAGAGTCCATTTGAATAGAGATCCTGCACAGTAGTGTCATTGGAATAGTGATCCTGAACAACAGTGTGCATTGGAATAGAAATCCTGAACAACAACGTCCATTGGAATAGAGATCCTGAAAAGCTGTGTCCGTTGGAATAGAGATACTGAACAGCAGAGTCCATTGGAATACAGATCCTGAACAGCAGTTTGCATTGGAATAGAGATCATGAACAACAGTATCCATTCGACTAGATGTCCTGAACAGCAGTTTGCATTAGAATTGAGATCCTCAGCTGTAGTGTTAATGTGAATACAGATCCTGAACAGCAGTGTCCATTGGAATAGTGCTACTGTACAGCAGTTGCCATTGTAATCGGGAGATACGGAACAGCAATGTCCATTGAAATTGAGATCCACAACAGCAGTGTCCATTGGAATAGAGATCCTGAACTGCAGAGTCCATTTGAATAGAGATCCTGCACAGTAGTGTCATTGGAATAGTGATCCTGAACAACAGTGTGCATTGGAATAGAAATCCTGAACAACAATGTCCATTGGAATAGAGATCCTGAAAAGCTGTGTGCGTTGGAATAGAGATCCTGAACAGCAGAGTCCATTGGAATACAGATCCTGAACAGCGGTTTGCATAGGAATAGAGATCCTGAACTGCAGTGTCCAATGGAACAGAGATCCTGAACAACAGTGTCCATCGGAATTGAGATCCTGAACAGCAGTGTCCATTGGAATAGTGATCCTGAAAATCAGTGTCCATCGCAATAGAGGTCCTGAGCAGGAAGGTCCATTGGAATAGCGATCCTGAACAGCACTGTCCATTGGAAGAGATCCTGATCAGCAGCGTCCATTGGAATAGAGATATGGAACAGCAGTGTGCTTTGGAATAGAGATACTGAACTGCAGTGTCCATTGGAATAGCGATCCTGAACAGTAGTGTCATTGGAATAGTGATCCTGAACAACAGTGTGTATTGGAATAGATATCCTGAACAAAAATATCCATTGGAATAGAGATCCTGAAAAATTGTGCCTGTTGGAATATCGATCCTGAACAGCACTGTCCATTTGATTAGAGATCCACAACAGCAGAGCCCATTGGAATAGAAATCCTGAACAGTAGTTTGCATTGGAATCGAGATCCTGAACAGCAGTGTCCAATGGAATAGAGATCCTGATCAACAGTGTCCATTGGAATCGAGATCCTGAAGAGCAGTGTCCATTGGAATAGCGATCCTGAACAGCACTGTCCATTGGAATAGTGCTACTGTACAGCAGTGTCCATTGTAATAGAGATACGGAACAGCAATGGCCATTGGAGTAGAGGTCCTGGGCACCAGTGCCAATTGGAATAGTGATCCGGAACAGCTGTGTCCATTGGAACTGAGACCCTGAGCAGCAGTGTCCGTAGGAAAAGAGATCCTGAGCACAGTATCCATTGGAATCGAGATGCTGAACAGCAATGTCCATTGGAATCGAGATCCACAACAGCAGTGTCCATTGGAAAAGAGATCCTGAACTGCAGTTTCCATTGGAATAGAGATCCTGCACAGTAGTGTCATTGGAATAGAGATCCTGAACAGCAGTGTGTATTGCAATGGAGATCCTGATCAGCAGAGTCCATTGGAATACAGATCCTGAACAGCAGTTTGCATTTGAACAGAGATCCTGAACTGGAGTGTCCATCGGAATTGAGATCCTGAACAGCAGTGCCCATTGGAGTAGCGATCCTGAACAGCAGTGTCCATTGGAATAGAGATCCGGAACAGCAGTGACTGTTGGAATAGAGATTCAGAACAGCAGTGATTGTTGGAATAGAGATCCTGAACTACAGTGCGCTTTGGAATTGAGATCCTGAACAGCTGTTTCCATTGGAAATGAGATTCTGAACAACAGTATCTATTGGAATTGAGATCTTGAATAGCACTGTCCATTGGAGTAGTGATCTTGAAAAGCAGTGTGCATTGGAATGGAGATTCTGAACAGCAGTGACCATTCGAATAGAGATTCTGAACAACAATGTGCATTGGAATAGAGATCCTGAACAGCAGTGTCCAATGGAATAGAGATCCTTAACAGTAGTTTGCATTGGAATAGAGATCCTGAACAGCAGTGTCCATTCAACTAGGCATCCTGCACAGCAGTTTGCATTGGAATAGAGATCCTGAACTGTAGTGTTCCAGAGATTAGAGATCCTGAACAGCAGTGTCCATTGGAATAGGGCTACTGTACAGCAGTTGCCATTGTAATAGAGATACGGAACAGCAATGTCCATTGGAATTGAGACCCTGAACAGCAGTGTCCGTAGGAAAACAGATCCTGAACAACAGTATGGATTGGAATCGAGATGCTGAACAGCAATGTCCATTGGAATCGAGATCCACAACAGCAGTGTCCATTGGAATAGAGATCCTGAACTGCAGAGTCCTTTGAAATAGAGATCCTGCACAGTAGTGTCATTGGAATAGTGATCCTGAACAACAGTGTGTATTGGAATAGATATCCTGAGCAACAATGTCCACTGGAATAGAGATCCTGAAAATCTGTATCCGTTGGAATAGAGATCCTGAACAGCAATGTCCATTGGAATAGAGATCCAGAATAGCAGTGTCCATTGCAATTGATATCCTCAACAGCACTGTCCATTGGAATAGAACTACAGAACAACAATTCCATTGGAATAGAGATCCTGAACAAAAGTGTACATTAAATTAGAGATCCTGATCGGCAGCGCCCATTGGAATAGAGATACGGAACTGTGTGTGCTTTGGAATAGAGATCCTGAACTGCAGTGCCCATTGGAATAGAGATCCTGAACAGTAGTGTCATTGGAATAGTGATCCTGAACAACAGTGTGTATTGGTATAGATATCCTTAACAACAATGTCCATTGGAATAGAGATCCTAAAAAGCTGTGTCCGTTGGAATAGAGATCCTGAACAGCAGAGTCCATTCGAATACAGATCCTGAACAGTAGTTTGCATTGGAATAGAGATCCTGAACTGCAGTGTCCATTCGATTAGAGATCCCAAACAGCAGTGTCCATTGGAATAGAGATCCTGACAACAGTTTGCATTGGAATCCAGACCCTGAACAGCAGTGTCCATTGGATTAGTTATCCTGAAATGCAGTTTCCATTGGAATAGAGGTCCTGAGCAGGAATGTCCATTCGAATAGCGATCCTGAACAGCATTGTCCATTCGATTAGAGATCCTGAACAACAGTGTCCATTGGAATAGAGATCCTGAGCAGCAGTGTCCATTGGAGTAGTGATCCTGACAGCAGAGTCCATTGGAATTGAGGCGCTGAACAGCAGTGACCATAGGAAAAGAGATCCAGAACAGCAATGTCCATTCGATTAGAAATCCTGAACAGCAGTGTCCATTGGAATAGAGATCCTGAACAGCAGTTTGCATTAGAATCCAGATCCTGAACAGCAGTGTCCATTGGAATAGTTATCATGAAATGCAGTGTCCATTGGAATAGAAGTCCTGAGCAGGAAATTCATTTCGAATAGCGATCCTGAACAGCAATGTCCATTGGAATACAGATCCTGAAAAGCTGTGTGTGTTGGAATAGAGATCATGAACAGCAGAGTCCATTGGAATACAGATCCTGAACAGCAGTTTGCATTGGAATAGAGATCATGAACAACAGTATCCATTCGACTAGACATCCTGAACAGCAGTTTGCATTGGAATTGAGATCCTCAGCTGTAGTGTTAATGAGAATACAGATCCTGAACAGCAGTGTCCATTGGAATAGTGATACTGTACAGCAGTGTCCATTGGAATACAGATACGGAATAGCAATGTCCATTGGAGCAGAGGTCCTGTGAAGCAGTGTCAATTGGAATAGAGATCCTGAGCAGCAGTGTCCATTGGAAAAGAGATCCAGAACAGCAGTGTCCATTGGAATTGAAACCCTGATCAGCAGTGTCTGTAGGAAAACAGATCCTGAACAACAGTGTTCATTAGATTAGAGATCCAGAACAGCAGCGTCCATTGGAACAGAGATCCTGAACAACAGTGTGCATTGGAATAGCAAACATGAACGGCAATGTCCATTACAATACAGATCCTGAACAACAGTGTACATTAGATTAGAGATCCTGATCAGCAGCGTCCTTTGCAATAGATATCCTGAACAGCAATGTCCATTGGAATAGAGATCCTGAAAAGCTGTGTCAGTTGGAATAAAGATCCTGAACAACAGTGCCCATTGCAATAGAGATCCTGAACAGCAGAGTCCATTGGAATAGAGATACTGAACAGCGGTTTGCATAGGAATAGAGATCCTGAACTGCAGTGTCCAATGGAACAGAGATCCTGAACAACAGTGTCCATCGGAATTGAGATCCTGAACAGCAGTGTCCATTGGAATAGTGATCCTGAAAAT